>NC_050477.1:9460721-9716934 GCF_013373865.1 Monomorium pharaonis
TAAGGTAAACTCATTACTCTTCTCGTTAATTATAAACTCCTTCCCTTTTTTAACAAGCATCGTATATCATTAGTTCGACGTCAATTAATTTTATCTCTAGATCATCAATTCTACCATAAATGGGCCCTGCTTACCGATCCGGATGACGTTGCTGGTGGACCCAAGGGCTATCTAAAATGCGACATAAGCGTTATTGGCAAAGGCGATACCGTAAAAATACCTCCGAAAAGTGAAAAGGACGAAGACGACATCGAGGGCAATCTCTTATTGCCAGACGGCGTGCCAATCGAGAGACAACGTGCGAAATTTGTGGTGAAGATTTACAGAGCTGACGGTTTGCCAAAAATGAACAGCAGCATTATGGCGAATGTGAAGAAGGCTTTCACGGGGGAAGTGAAGGATCTGGTGGATCCATATGTTCAAGTGTCCTTTGCTGGTCTCAGTGTAAGCTCGATTCATTTTTACGAACTCAACTAATCAAGACGTTATTAAACAAATATCTTACGCTAATTACCGCTGCATTTTTAAAGCAGAGATTAGCTTTACGATATTTAAACGTTGTATAAATAAAAGTGTTTTAAAATTTGTCAGAATCATTAAAAAATTAATAGTTGCTTATTTCCGCATAAAATTGTTGAATTGAGACATAATAACATTAAGTAGAGCGTCAATTATAATACATATGTCAATCCAGTTTTTTTTTTAATTTATGGCTACTCAGGGAAAAACAAGCGTGAAGAAGCATAGCTATGCTCCAGTATGGAACGAGCAGATAGTTTTTACCGAGATGTTTCCTCCTCTCTGTCAGAGGATAAAGATACAATTATGCGATAACGATCCGGTGCACGCCACCGTCATCGGTACACACTTCGTTGACCTGAAGCAGATCAGTAATGACGGTGAAAAGGGTTTCTTGCCGACTTTTGGTCCGGCGTTTATCCATCTTTATGGCAGCATCAGAGATTACAGTCTCATAGACGAGCATTCGACGTTGAATACCGGCTTAGGCGAGGGAATTTCATACAGAGCAAGGTTGTATAGCATTCTATTTTATATAATAAAATATAAACATTGTTGCATAAACAATATAATTAATTTTGTACGTTATTTAACAATTATATTTAATAAACTAATTATTAATTAATGAATTAATTATACTAACAATTAATAAATTATAATTATAAGTAATAGCTTGGGAATTAATTAACGTAAAATCAAATAGAAAAAAATTAACGTAAAAGTATTGAATTTCAAATTATATTACATCCGTTTTTCAATTTGTTGTTCACGTTTAGGCTACTGATAGCAATACGAACCGAGATTACCGATAACGTGGAAATGGCACCATCGGAAGTTGAAGTGGAACCGACGGTACCAGTCAACGAAACCGCTTACGCGAGAAACGAAGAGTTTTTCCTGTATGCCACGATCATGGATGCCACGATGATTGACAAGAAACTCGGCGATAAACCGATGTACTTTGAAATATCGATCGGAAACGCGGGTAATGCTCTCGATGGTCATAATGAAAGTTTTAAGGTGAGAGATTTTATACGATCAACGGTACTCTCTTAAAACTTAAAAATGTTTTTAATGAAAAACTTATCTTGAGATGTTTTACCTCGAAACACTTTTCACAAGTTATTTTTTATAAAATACTTTTCTTAAGGAAAAAAAAATTATTAAAACTTTGTAACAATGTTGTCCGTCAAAAGTAGGAAACACGTTTTTCTCTCGTTACAGATGTTCGAGACAGGATCGAAGAGTGGAACGAGCGGTGAAGAGGAAGAGCTGCAGGAAGTACTTGCTGGATCCTGGCAAAGTACCACGCCGGCTAGTAAACCGATGACGCATGATAAGATTTATTACTTCTTGCCATACTGGGACGACAAACCATGCCTTCATGTAAGAAGCACATGGCCGGATTACAGACGTAGAATGTACAACAGCAATATTATCGGCAAGATCGTCGATAAATTGGTAAGTTTTTAAGATAATTAATTAAAACTATTCTTTTAATTTTAATCGGTTTTTTCATCATTTTTTTAAAATTATATTCCATCAAATTAATTAAACAATCAAAACTTATTTATTATAGTATCATTACAAAATAATAAATATTGATTAAGTTTTCAATTAAATTTAACACGCAAATATAAAGAATTTTTTAAAATATAAATATAAAACGTATAACAATAGTACATTAATATAAAGTTTTACTATTTTCATCTTCAGATAGATACTAATAATGTGGCCAATCCAAAAATATTTATTTATTTGTCAGAATCATTTAGGAATACATTTATCTAAATTGGATATCTCTATCCTCTCGAGAGCATTAGATTCTTAACGGAATTGCTATCTGACCGAGATGAAGAGATCACAGCGACCTCAATTTAGTGGATTTACATAAAACCAATAAAATCTTTTCTTCGTATTCCCACTAGGAGGAAGGATTGGCGGAGGTGCAATTGCACTTGGAAGATTCGACATGCGAAAAGCTTTTAAAATCTACCCTCGAGGAACTCAGCGCGAACTGTAACCGATATGTTAGTATTAGCAAGTCTAGTGTGACTGGTCCAGGTGTCGGAAAAACGAAGCTGGACAAGGAGCGTACAAAATTGTGCCAGCGGGAAGTGGAGAATATTGGGATCCTGGCACGCAACCTCAAGGCCCTCGTGACTAAGAGCAGCTTCAAGGAAAGATTAAAGACAGCTCATAATTATCTGCAGAAATTGAAGTTTCTCGTCGAGGATGTCAGTAGTAGTTGTTTTTTAACTGTCGCCATATCGCGTATAAGCTCCACGAAATGGAACAGCTTGATCTCTCTTTTAGCCGCAAGACTCCCTGCCGGACGTGTTCATCTGGGTGATCAGCTCCGGGAGACGAGTGGCGTACCAGAGGATACCGGGTCGTGAACTGATCTACTCGGTCGTCGACGAGGAATGTGGCCGACATTGCGGGAAAGTGCAGACTATGTTTCTCAAGGTAAGTATGTATAAATATATATGAGCATAAAAATGTCTCTCTTTTAAGCTTTGCATATATGTAGCTTTTATATAGTTTATGTACTACATATAAATATTACAGTTTAATGTACTAGCTGATTACTAGAAACATTAATGTATGGTTACACATCAATGCGTAATAAACTAAATTGAATTAAATTCAATATATACGTCTGAAGTTAAATTAATAAGACGTAGAAATAATTTAAAAATAACATAAACATTTGACGTTGACATTTGACGAATTTAAACCGTATTCTCGCGTAGAATTTTAAGTAGAATCTATGTACAGCTTCCAGGCAAAAAGAGATTCGGACCTTCGGGATGGGCGATCCAAACGAAATTGCAGATCTACATGTGGCTAGGAATACTGAAGCACAAGAAATACTTTATTCAAGGTTTACCGAAAGGATACGAGATCAGGCACGAGTTGAGAAACGTAGACAGGCCTCGTGCGTTACCGCCTACTGTAATTCACTACGTTCAAAAGCACGTACGTATTATCTAGAAAGTTGCACCGCTCACCGAATAAATGAGTAATACTGTCATTCCGAATTATTCGCCAGAAATTTCAACTGAGAGCCCACATGTACCAAGCGAGATCGCTGATAGGCAGCGATGCGTCTGGTCTCTCGGACCCATTTGCAAGAGTGATTTGCGGTGAATTTTGCAAGTGCACTCAGGTGATTGACGAAACTCTTAGCCCAACATGGGACGAACTGCTGCTGTTCGATGATATTTTAATTTACGGCACCGCTGAGGAAATCAAGAAAGATCCACCCACCATTGTCATTGAGCTGTTTGATCAGGATAAAGTGGTAAGTCAAATAGTCTTCATTTAATCATATTATCTCTATTCCTTCTATCTCTACAGATAATTTCTGTGTACTATTTTACTTTTTAAGCATTACGTTTATTTACTTGTTAAAATTTGTCTATCGAAATAACAAGCAGATTTTTTAAAGCGTGACTTTTATGTGCTCCAAAACTTGAAATTCAAAAATGTTTCCATAAATCAATGAAAGATTTTAGTTTTAATCAGATTCGCACAATTTAAATAAAATTATAATGGCACATTATATGGAAACATTAGAAGTTAAAATGAATTATCGCTTCTATGATTCCGTAATCGTTCTTTTTACAGAGTCATATAATATCTATGGACATAAAACTGCATGAGGGCTCTGCTTTGACAGTTTGTATAAAACATATTGACATTTATACGATGCCGGATGACACGACGCACATCACACGACACCCGCACCGGAAACACACATAACATACGTTCAGCATGGCACTTGTTATCTATGTGTTAGGATAGGTAAAGCGGCAAAACTTGCGCGATATCAGAATTCACGAACTCGGAATTTCGAGGACTACAAGTTTCCAAGTCGTGAAATTGCTGCAATAGTCAATGAAGAGTTATATCTACACACACACACACACACACACACAAACACCACAACTGCAAATGACTTTTGCGTAGGACTTGGTTCCCTTTCCCTTACTCGGTTTCATATTATTATGGTAAATAGATACATCTCTACTTATTACCTAATACTAATATTTCCATGATGAAGACGCGAGCTTACGTCACATATTATTAGAAAGAGAAATATAGATATATTTAGTAATAACATTAATTTCTTGAGAAGAGACTTAGAAATTAAATATTTTTAAAAATTGTCGAAAAAACATTTATCATTATTTTATCATCGTTTCTTAATTAAGTTAAAATGTTTTTCTATTCCATAAAAACATTTTTCAATTATTGTATGATCTCTATAAGCGCAATAATAAAAAGAGCAATTTCTAAAGTAACATAGAAAAAGTTTGTAAATGCTATGCTACATTATATGAGTTTCGTTATAAACATATATATATCATTAATTAATAACATTTAACTTGTTAAAAACCGATTATTTGCTAAATAAATTTTAGAAGAAGACAATTCTAGCACTTTGATAATTCTAATATTTTTTTCTTAACTAGTTCAGATTGCGCTATGTATCCCTCTCTTTTACAAATCCCAGATTTCACCATTTTGCACTTCTTCATAATGCCCATAAATATTCTAATCATAAGTAAATCTGTTAAATTTTAGACAATAAATGTTCCCCTCTATATACACATTCCCTTTACACAGCTTCCTCGCATCCTCGTAGCCACATGGTCGATCAGTGTATCTGTTCAGATATATTAAAATTTTTCTTTATAATTTCAGGGAAAATCGGAATACATCGGTCGAGCAATTGCACGACCTCATGTCAAACTCGCCGCCGATCCTTACACTCCGCCGCAATATCCACCATCCTTGGAATGGTACGAAGTTACTAGAGGAGCCTCGAGGGCTGGCGAACTTCTGGCAGTCTTTGAATTGTTGGAGTATCCCTCTACTAAAGATTATGGCTTTCCTACTTTGCCGGATCCCAAAGATTCCAGCAGCGGATCCCAGGCTCCGGGTTCTGGTCAGGACCAAGGCCCAATTCTTCCTGTGCCCGTAGGAATTCGACCTACTTTATCAAAATATCGGTAACGTTATTAATTTTTCGTTGTTGTTTATTTTAAAATTCTTTGCATTTTTTTAAAATTAATTTTTTAAATAAGATTTTTAGAAAGATATAATATTTTAATAATTATATTTAAAGAAAAATTAAATATTTTAAAAAGAATTTAGTCCATGTAATTAATTAATTTGTAGAACTTTTATTTAAAGAATGAGATCTATTTCTCTAGTAAATTATTTTTACATAACTATAAACAATTTAAGACTGTTGAAAAATCTGAAAAGCCCCATATTTACTGTAGTTTGTTAGATTTTATATTAATTATACATTGTAACTGTATGTTATTTAAATAAAAGAAAAATATACTTATCATTCAAAAATATACATAAAAGAATTAATATGTTATAATAAATAAATTTATCGTTATAGCACCCTTAATTAATAGTATTGGCTTTTAGAATCGAGGTACTCTTTTGGGGATTGCGAGATTTGAAAAGAATCCATCTATTAACTGTCGATAAACCCCGTGTGGATGTTGAATGCGCTGGCCACATTCTTTATTCGTCCGTCATAGCAAATGCGAAGAAAAATCCGAATTTTAATATGCCGATCAAATTTATGGAATTGGAGCTTCCAGAACAAGAGCTGTATCGACCGCCATTGACTATAAGAGCGGTGGATTGTCGAAGTTTTGGCAGATATACCCTTGTCGGTACACACACCATCAATTCAATTCACAAGTATATGTACTACCCTTTAACTAAGAGGGCAAAGGACGCTCAGGAGAGAAAGAAGAGTTTGTATCAGTTACAATGCACGGGTAATTACACAAAAGTGATACGTAATTAATCAATCGATTAATTGTGAGACACTTTGAAATTGCTTTATAAATCTTATAAAGCTTACAATTATACAATTTAATAGAATTTTACGAATAGAATAAATGGAGAGTTATACAATTTGACATATAACATAATTAAATTTTAACATAATCAAAATAATAATATAGTTCTATTACTGAAAAACATGACAAATATTTTAATTATAATTAACAAAAATAATTACTTTATAATAAATTGTATCATTATAATAATTTATTTGCTTCTTAGTTATAAAAGTTGAATTCAATAATTAAGTTAAAAGATTTAGTGCTGCTTGCAAATTTATATTCCCAGCATTTTAATTTAAAACTTAATTATTGCAGCTCTTGATTCATCTAAATCGAAACTTCAACAAACGTTACCTGAATCGATGAATGATTTGGAAGCTAACAACGGAGATACCATCATCACTCTCGGATTCGAATTAATAGGTGGTCCTACAAAAAAAGACAAAACGGAGCAGAACTTACGTAGAAAGCATAGTTTGGCTAATGACAACAACATAAGTGCGTTTTAAAAAATTACAAAAATTTAATAAAAAGATCAAATGCATTTATTTGATTAAGATAAAGATATCGGTTAAAATATTGATATTTGTTAATGTATATTAAATATGTATTTAAGTTTACACACGTATATAAACACATCCTTATACTGTTATACAATAAAATTATTATGCTACTGTCAAGAGAAGAATTGTTACATTAACAATTAAATTTATTATCAATTTGTATTTTTATCAATTTGAATTATATAAATACTTTTGATAACTTTTTTAATTAATAAATTTAAATTTAAATAATGTGTGTGAACCAAATCTTTAAATATATTTTTAGGTGATGTAGGCGCATCAGAGGACGGCGATGGCTGTCAAGATTGGTGGACAAAGTACTTCGCATCTGTAGAAACGATGATCGAGGAGAACAAAGAATTGCGCAAAGAGAAATTTATTTTTCAGAACCAACCAAACGGAACATTACCGATGCTCTTTGACGAAGCTGTTGCACAAAATCAACTGGCTGTCTCGGGCGATAAAAATCCCGGAATTAATCCTACGAAAAGGCTGTTTGGTTTGAAATCACCAACAAACGCAGTGAAATTCGTCTCGAGAGTTAGTCCCAAACAAACCCAATATAAGTACAACAAGATCGCTCTACTAAAAGTATATCCCGGAGAGCTGGAGGCGCAGCCCGAATTTGAACAGTTTAAGGAATGGCTGCACACTTTCGAATTGTACCGAGGCAAAAAGACCGGTGACGAAACCGAGGATGAGTCAAGAATTGTCGGCAACTTCAAGGGCGCACTGAAGGTCTATAAGTGGCCGTTGCCTAAGGATCTGGTAGATCACACCGTAATGGGTTTTGATCCACAGTACGGATTCTTCCAGGGTGTTCCATCGAACGAACCTATTCACGTTCTGGTACGGGTATACATCGTTAAAGCTAATGATCTCCATCCTAGCGATTTGAATGGGAAAGCGGATCCCTATGTGGTCTTGCAATTGGGAGGCAAGAGAATTAGCGATAAGGAGAATTACGTGTCGAAACAATTGAATCCTGTCTTCGGAAAGTATGTGTTTTATGTCATAGCATTATAATAAATAATCGCATAATTCTTTTATAATTAAAGATTTTATTTTAATAGTTCGTAGACTTGGCTTCAATTTGAAAAAAAAAAAAATTCTTTAATTGAAATTTTGACTTCTATTAAATTATGTTCTGGATTCTGCATAGCTAATAAATTAGAAATTATATCTTTTTTTTAATATCATAATTTTTATATTCAGATATAACTTTTTTTAAAATATTTTCTTAAAAGAAAATTATGATGTGTAAAATATGAACTTTGCATATAAAATACAAAAGTTTATTAACTTTTATATTTTATTTTGTATTTTATTCTTGTTAAAACATCGTTGTCTGTGTGTATTTTGAATCAATTTTAAAACATTCAAGATGTTTCGAGATCGAGGCAACGTTTCCGCAGGATTCTCTGCTCACGGTGCAAGTCCTAGATTGGGATTTGGTCGGAACAGATGACTTGATCGGCGAAACCAAAATCGATTTGGAAAATCGCTTCTACAGTAGACATCGAGCTACATGCGGTCTCGCGAAGAAATACGACGAGTGAGTTTATATACAACGAGTAGAGTTACATTACGTTGTGCATAGCAAATGAGATCTTTCCGGCAATGAAACAAATTGTGTCACGCAATTCAGTAATTTAACAACAAAACTCTTTTATCACATCAACACTATTTATTTAAAACTAGTAAATCCATAAAAGATTTTTAACAAAGACTAATAATTGTTTTTTAATTGCAATCTCTTTTGTCTGACACGCATTCACATTAAAAGCTCATTAAAAAAATATATATACTGTGAGTTTCTGCTTGATATAATTTTGTACGCTATTACTTTCACACTAAGGCATACCATTAGACTATATTGTGGAAAGTAACGTATTGTAGGTTTTAAATTAACATGTTGGATAAAAATCAAATGCAAGAACACAAGTAAATTCCAAAGTACAAGGTTAATTGGACGTTATCTCTGTTCTAGATCTGGGTACAATAAATGGAGAGATGCAATGAAACCGACTCAGATACTCTTGAAGCTATGTAAAGATGGTAAAATCGATGGGCCAATGTATTCTCATGGACGCGTTACAATCGGCAGAAAAACATTTTCTCTTTCAAACGAAGACATGGAATATTATGTGCATACTAAGGGTATGTGAAAAGATTGAAATGAAAGAATACTATCTCTTAAGTATAATTAATACTTATTTCAACCTTTTAATATACATAATTTATTTAGTTTTTAAATATGTAAGATTGATATAAATACCTTCTTGCGTAAAAATTACTCTTTTAGGAATGGAAGAACATCTCGCCTTAGCAGTTCTTCATCAATGGAACGCCTTTCCGCGAATTGGTTGTGCTCTAGTACCTGAGCATGTTGAAACTCGACCGCTTTATAATCCTGAGAAACCTGGAATTGAACAGGGAAAATTAGAAATGTGGGTGGACATGTTTCCAATGGATATGCCCTCGCCTGGGCCACCCATCGATATTTCACCGAGAAAACCCAAGAGTTATGAATTGAGAATTATCATATGGAATACAGACGACGTCGTTCTGGAAGATGATGCATTTTTCACCGGCGAAAAGATGAGTGACATTTATGTAAAAGGGTAAATATAGACTTTTAAAAATACATTTTTTATCAAACTTTTTAAATATAATAATTAAACAAAATTTAATTACTTATTTATCTATTATTAATTATTAATTTTAATTATTATTAATGATAATTACAATTCTTAGCTTTTCGTTATTATAAAATACTAGCTATGCCCTGCCACGCGTTGCTGTGGCTCTCTATTCTTATGCTGTTTTTTTTTTAATTTTCTTTGCTTTCGTTGTTTAACTTTCAAGACTTTTTATTTTATTTTTGAATAAGCATTTATCTATCTTTAATAAATCTAATATTCATTTATTCACGTACTTCTAACTTTTTTTTCTAAAAGCTGCCATGGATTTAGAAATCCATTCAAAAGACTGTTTTAAATACGTTCCTTTTTTTCAATAAAATAACAGCCATCTTTATTTTTCTTATTACCTTAATTTAAACACAATAGAAACATTCTTCGCAAAGAGACCTCTCCCGGTCTCTCCCGTCTCTTTCCGTCTCTCCTGGTCTCTACCCGTCTCTCCCCGTCTCTCTCGGTCTCTCCCCGTCGCTCCCGGTCTCTCCCCGTCTCTCCCGGTCTCTCCCCGTCTCTCCCGGTCTCTCCGCGTCTCTGCCGGTCTCTCCCCGTCTCTCCCGGTCTCTTCTCGTCTCTCACGGTCTCTCCCCGTCTCTCCCGGTCTCTCCCCGTCTCAATGTGTCAAAATTTCAATAATATTAATAAAAAACTATTTTTTACACTTAAATTATGGCCATCATTTTTGAAACACACGGTATTTCCAAAATCAGACCCCATAAGAATACTCCCGCTTACGAATGCAACGTTGTGTCAAAATTTCAAAGCAATCGGTGAAAAACTTACGGAGATCTTAAATGAGGAACAAACATTTACATTTTTATTTATATAGATTTCTCAAATTATTTTTCTTAAATCTTAATTTTTTTAACAATAATTTAATTAATATTATTTTGCCTACCAAATTATTTTATTATTAAAAATAAATAATTTTGTAAATTAATTCTACAAATTACAATTAAAATTAAATTTAAATTTAAAAAAATAAAAGTTTTGTGTATCTATATAAAACTTATTTAATGAGAATTTAAGATGAGACAGAGATGAAGAATATATATAAATCTACAACAACATATTTTTGAAATCTCCTTAAAATCTTAATAGATTTACATTTATATTTTATTTAAAATTCAACTTTTTAAAATTTAAATACTACTAAAAAATTACATATCACTTTAATATTGTTTATCAGATGGTTAAAGGGACCGGAAGATTGTCAATCCACTGATATTCATTACCGATCATTGACCGGTGAAGGAAACTTTAATTGGCGTTTCATATTTCCATTCGATTATTTGGTAGCGGAAGAAAAGATCGTTATCAATCGTAAAGAGAGTCTGTTTAGCTGGGACGAAACCGAATGTAAAATACCAGCACGCCTAGAGTTACAGGTAACACAACTGATTTTTTAATTTCGTCGATCCATAGATAAAAATAACACTGTTTGTAGGTCTGGGATGCAGATCATTTCTCAGCAGATGATTTTTTGGGTGCAATAACTCTCGATCTTAATCGGTTTCCTCGAGGAGCAAAAAATAGTAAGCTGTGCTCATTGAGCATGCTAAAGACAGACGACTCTGTGCCTATGGTTAACATCTTCAAGCAGAAACGTATAAAAGGCTGGTGGCCGTTTTATGTAAAAAAAGAAAATGAAGACATGGAACTAACGGTATATAACTTGAAGATTATACATATAAATCTGAAACTTTAAATATATGTATATATGTAGTATATGTACTTATTTAATAACAAAAATAGTAGTTTTGTAAAGTTTTCAATTAATAAGCTTATAAAATTTATATTTTTATTACCATTTGTATATATTTTACATTAAATATATTTTGTCAGAAAATTATGCTTTATTACTTCATACAGGGCAAAGTCGAAGCTGAAATACATTTGCTTACGAAAGAAGAAGCCGAGAAAAATCCTGCTGGTTTTGGTAGAAATGAGCCTGATCCATTGGAAAAGCCAAAGTTAGTAATAGCACGTGTAATATAAATTTCATCTTTTTTTATATTTAATCTACTTTCAATTTTTATATTTTTAATTCTTTTGCAGTCGACCTGACGCATCTTTCATGTGGTTTCTCAATCCACTGAAGTCCATCAAGTACATAGTTTGGCACAACTATAAATGGGCTATCCTGAAAGCTATAATTGCGATCGGATTGATCATACTTCTGCTCTTATTCTTTTATGCAATACCAGGTTACTCCGTAAAAAAGATTTTGGGAGCTTAAATGCTATCGCTGTTAATGTATAATTGTTGCTTTAGAAGACAGATTAGTTTGGCAATTTAAAAGTACAATTAGTCGTAATGCTATATAATATTGTTACGTTGTACAAAGTCAACGTAAATTAGAATCCTATCGAGTTAATTTATTTAATTTGTTCTTAATAATATTGACCTATGACAATTAAAATTCTTTTATAGTGACAAAATAGAAATTAATTTGTAAATGGATTTTAGTAGGCTTCAAGAATACATACATATTCAGGGTATTTCTGTGAACAACTTATATGTATGGATACCACATTGAGAAATACCTTGTATAAGATACCAAAGCAAATGACATATTTTTCGAAGAAATAGTTAGAAGTTTACTTGCACAATTTCATATTAGATATACGAATATTAAGGCATTAGAAATTATTTTTTACAGATACCATCGTAGATTTTTAATACTTTGTTCTTAAAATAGTCTTGGTGTAGCTTTATTTTGTAGTTAAAAAATAAATCTTTATCCTCGATCAGTTTATAGTGGACCAAAATAATGAAATAACCAAAACAATTACAAATTAGGACTACATTGTAAATAATTCATTCACACACAGTGACCTTAAAAAACTATTAAAAAATGAGAAAAATATTAGTAGCAGAGTGTAGCGACTTGTACAAAATAATCTATTTTTACTCGTAAAATATTCTGTGTTATAGTGACGACTGTGTTTCGCGGGCGAAAACACAAGATCACTCAAGACTATTCTTCGTTATCAAGTTGCTCATTATATATGTTAAGAAAAAATATGTGTGTACAAAATGGAAAAATAAAATATCTGAGTAAGATGCAATATATATAATAAACTATTTTATTATTCTGCAGATAACAATGAAAACTTATTAGCTACAAGCGGCATATCGTTTTCCTCATTTGATGATTCCGTTGAGTTATCATTATCATTATTCGCTACACTTCCAGAAGATTCCGTCAGTCTTTCATCGTCAGTTTCTTCATCATCAGAAGACATTTCAGTTAGTGTACTAAAATTATCGCCTTTATTCCTAGCTTGAATCCATCTTACAGTTTCAACATCCACATGATTTTCCCATTTTTCTAAAAGAAAATTATCATTACTTATATTGTTTTTATATTCCAACAAATACATAATTTATTTTTATTATAACATTTATTTTAAATATATATATATATATATATATATATATATATATTTGTGTCCCTTATATATAATTATATTTTAAATATAGTGTTGTATCCAAATCATTCTTTTTTAACAAAAAATCTAATAAAATAGGATAAAAAAGTAATACTTTTATCAATAGTCCAATTTGGTGGATATATGTACAAACAAATTTTTCCTTCTAATGCCATCCGTAACAACGAATTTGCCGCTCTGTATGTGTCCAATCTAGCTGCTCGCGCCGTCTTGAAGTCTTTTTTGATAGCCCAGCCATCGCAAATATCCATAGCGGACCATATATCATCGTTTTCTGGGTGTGGGATTTTCAATAGTTTCGGTAAATTCACTCTTTCAGCTAGAAATTGTACAGCAGTATACGGTTCCCTGACTTGAGCGATCGGAAACGAACCCATTAGTATTTGTAACTCTTTAGGCACGGTCGAAGGAAAGACCAAACCAGGACAATCGCACAGACACACAGTCTTTGTGAGATAAATGGTCTGAAAATGCTTAGTGTGACCAGGAGTGCGAGACACACTCACGACTTTTTTGCCTATAAAATAAACATTGGATGCATAATAATATTTCACGCATAATACCAAATAACTATTAAATAATTATTATAATTGTATACATATATAATAAAATATTTATTATAATTAAATAATTAAAATAGTGTTTAAAAGATTCCAATGAAACAAGTTGACTCTTTTCTTTTATAAACACATTTTTTTAAACAAAATATTTCAAATTTGTCAAATTAACGCGCAAAATAATTTAAAAATTAATTAATTAATCAACTTTGCCATAAGATAATCTAATTTGTAATAAATTTTTTAGGTACTAAACCTACAATTTTAATTTTATTATTTACTAGAACACAACAATGCGCGCGCTTCGCGCGCGCCACTTAGCATTTTTATATTGAACATTGCACTTTTTTTTCTTCTGTAATATTACTCTCACACACTTTATCATATTTAATGCCCTTCTCTATCTCACGCTCCTTCTCCCCTTCTCTAAATTACTAATTATATTATTAATGATATTAATTATATTATTTTCATATTGTTCAATATTACTCTTACATTTTACTTTCTTATTTAATCCTCGTCTTTATCTCTCACGCTCTCTCACTCTCCACCCTACGCCCCTCTCTCTCTCTCTAAACAGAAATTAGTAATTATATTATATTTTCATGTTTCTTAATATCACTCTTACATACTTTCACTCCATACTTAATCCCCTTTAAATAAATTAAAAATTATATAATATATTATATGTAATGTTACCTGTGAATTTTCAATCAATTTTCAAAACTTTCACTTTCTGGCGAACTCTTTAGAAAATTATTGTACGCGTCCGGAACTATATGAAAACTGCGTTAAAATAAATAAATCTGTCGATATTCAATAAGCACTTCACGTCCAGCCCAAAAATTCAAGTTCTCCGGGCAAAATAATTGTTTAAAAAATGTTCTAATTAATTATATCACCTGAACTTTATAGAAACATATTGTACGCGTCCCGAACTATATAAGAATTACGTTCAAATAAATAGATCTGTCGATATTCGAATAGCACTTTACGTCCAGCCTTAAAAATTCACGTTTTACGGGCAAAATAATTGTTTAAAAAATGTTTTAAATAATTATATCACCTGAACTTTATAGAAACATATTGTGCGCGTCCCGAACTATATGAGAATTACGTTTAAATAAATAGATATGTCGATATTCGATTAGCACTTGACGTGTAGCCTTAGAAATTCAAGTTTTTCGGGCAAAATAATTGTTTAAAAAATGTTTTAATTAATTATAACACCGTAACTCTTTAAAAAACCATTGTACGCGTCCAGAACTACATAAAAACTGCGTTAAAATAAATAAATCTGTCGATATTCTATTAGCACTTCACGTCTAGCCCAAAAATTCAAGTTTTTCGGGCAAAATAATTGTTTAAAAAATGTTCTAATTAATTATATCACCTGAACTTTATAGAAACATATTGTACGCGTCCCGAACTATATGAGAATTACGTTCAAATAAATAAATCTGTCGATATTCGATTAGCACTTGACGTGTAGCCTTAGAAATTCGAGTTTTTCGAACATAATAATTGTTAAAAAAATGTTTTAGTTAATTAAATCACCTGAACTTTATAGAAACATATTGTACGCGTCCCAAACTATATGAAAATTGCGTTAAAATAAATAGATCTGTCGATATTCGATTAGCACTTGACGTGTAGCCTTAAAAATTCGAGTTTTTTGGGCAATATAATTGTTTAAAAAATGTTTTAATTAATTATAACACCTGAACTCTATAGAAACATATTGTACGCGTCCCGAACTATATGAGAATTACGTTAAAATAAATAGATCTGTCGATATTCGATTAGCACTTGACGTGTAGCCTTAGAAATTCAAATTTTTCGGGCAAAATAATTGTTTAAAAAATGTTCTAATTAATTATATCACCTGAACTTTATAGAAACATATTGTACGCGTCCCGAACTATATGAGAATTGCGTTAAAATAAATAGATCTGTCGATATTCGATTAGCACTTGACGTGTAGCCTTAGAAATTCAAGTTTTTCGGGCAAAATAATTGTTTAAAAAATGTTCTAATTAATTATATCATCTGAACTGTATAGATACATATTGTACGCGTCCCGAACTATATGAAAACTGCGTTAAAATAAATAAATCTGTCGATATTCAATAAGCACTTCACGTCCAGCCCAAAAATTCAAGTTTTTCGGGGAAAATAATTGTTTAAAAAATGTTCTAATTAATTATATCACCTGAACTTTATAGAAACATATTGTACGCGTCCCGAACTATATGAGAATTACGTTCAAATAAATAGATCTGTCGATATTCGATTAGCACTTGACGTGTAGCTATAGAAATTCAAGTTTTTCGAACATAATAATTGTTTAAAATATGTTTTAATTAATTATAACACCTAAACTCTATAGAAACATATTGTACGCTTGTCGAACTATATGAGAATTACGTTAAAATAAATAGATCTGTCGATATTCGATTAGCACTTGACGTGTAGCCTTAGAAATTCAAGTTTTTCGGGCAAAATAATTGTTTAAAAAATGTTCTAATTAATTATATCATCTGAACTGTATAGATACATATTGTACGCGTCCCGAACTATATGAAAACTGCGTTAAAATAAATAAATCTGTCGATATTCAATAAGCACTTCACGTCCAGCCCAAAAATTCAAGTTTTTCGGGGAAAATAATTGTTTAAAAAATGTTCTAATTAATTATATCACCTGAACTTTATAGAAACATATTGTACGCGTCCCGAACTATATGAGAATTGCGTTAAAATAAATAGATCTGTCGATATTCGATTAGCACTTGACGTGTAGCCTTAGAAATTCAAGTTTTTCGGGCAAAATAATTGTTTAAAAAATGTTTTAATTAATTATATCACCTGAACTCTATAGAAACATATTGTACGCG
Source organism: Monomorium pharaonis (assembly GCF_013373865.1). NCBI lineage: Eukaryota > Metazoa > Arthropoda > Insecta > Hymenoptera > Formicidae > Monomorium > Monomorium pharaonis. The sequence continues at coordinate 9,477,296 of NC_050477.1, forward strand.
TCCCGAACTATACGAGAATTGCGTTAAAATAAATAGATCTGTCGATATTCGATTAGCACTTGACGTGTAGCCTTAGAAATTCAAGTTTTTCGGGCAAAATAATTGTTTAAAAAATGTTCTAATTAATTATATCACCTGAACTTTATAGAAACATATTGTACGCGTCCCGAACTATATGAGAATTACGTTCAAATAAATAGATCTGTCGATATTCGATTAGCACTTGACGTGTAGTTATAGAAATTCAAGTTTTTCGAACATAATAATTGTTTAAAATATGTTTTAATTAATTATAACACCTAAACTCTATAGAAACATATTGTACGCTTGCCGAACTATATGAGAATTACGTTAAAATAAATAGATCTGTCGATATTCGATTAGCACTTGACGTGTAGCCTTAGAAATTCAAGTTTTTCGGGCAAAATAATTGTTTAAAAAATGTTCTAATTAATTATATCATCTGAACTGTATAGATACATATTGTACGCGTCCCGAACTATATGAAAACTGCGTTAAAATAAATAAATCTGTCAATATTCAATAAGCACTTCACGTCCAGCCCAAAAATTCAAGTTTTTCGGGGAAAATAATTGTTTAAAAAATGTTCTAATTAATTATATCACCTGAACTTTATAGAAACATATTGTACGCGTCCCGAACTATATGAGAATTGCGTTAAAATAAATAGATCTGTCAATATTCGATTAGCACTTGACGTGTAGCCTTAGAAATTCAAGTTTTTCGGGCAAAATAATTGTTTAAAAAATGTTTTAATTAATTATATCACCTGAACTCTATAGAAACATATTGTACGCGTCCCGAACTATACGAGAATTGCGTTAAAATAAATAGATCTGTCGATATTCGATTAGCACTTGACGTGTAGCCTTAGAAATTCAAGTTTTTCGGGCAAAATAATTGTTTAAAAAATGTTCTAATTAATTATATCACCTGAACTTTATAGAAACATATTGTACGCGTCCCAAACTATATGAAAATTGCGTTAAAATAAATAGATCTGTCGATATTCGATTAGCACTTGACGTGTAGCCTTAAAAATTCGAGTTTTTTGGGCAATATAATTGTTTAAAAAATGTTTTAATTAATTATAACACCTGAACTCTATAGAAACATATTGTACGCGTCCCGAACTATATGAGAATTACGTTAAAATAAATAGATCTGTCGATATTCGATTAGCACTTGACGTGTAGCCTTAGAAATTCAAATTTTTCGGGCAAAATAATTGTTTAAAAAATGTTCTAATTAATTATATCACCTGAACTTTATAGAAACATATTGTACGCGTCCCAAACTATATGAGAATTACGTTCAAATAAATAGATCTGTCGATATTCGATTAGCACTTGACGTGTAGCCTTAGAAATTCAAGTTTTTCGAGCAAAATAATTGTTTAAAAAATGTTCTAATTAATTATATCACCTGAACTTTATAGAAACATATTGTACGCGTCCTGAACTATATGAGAATTGCGTTAAAATAAATAGATCTGTCGATATTCGATTAGCACTTAACGTGTAGCCTTAGAAATTCAAGTTTTTCGGGCAAAATAATTGTTTAAAAAATGTTTTAGTTAATTAAATCACCTGAACTTTATAGAAACATATTGTACGCGTCCCAAACTATATAAGAATTACGTTAAAATAAATAGATCTGTCGATATTCGATTAGCACTTGACGTGAAGCTTTCAAAATTCAAGTTTTTCAGGCAAAATAATTGTTTAAAAAATGTTTTAATTAATTATAACACCGTAACTCTTTAAAAAACCATTGTACGCGTCCCGAACTATATGAAAACTGCGTTAAAATAAATAAATCTGTCGATATTCTATTAGCACTTCACGTCTAGCCCAAAAATTCAAGTTTTTCGGGTAAAATAATTGTTTAAAAAATGTTCTAATTAATTATATCACCTGAACTTTATAGAACCGTATTGTACGCGTCCCGAACTGTATGAGAATTACGTTCAAATAAATAGATCTGTCGATATTCGATTAGCACTTGACGTGTAGCCTTAGAAATTCAAGTTTTTCGAACATAATAATTGTTTAAAAAATGTTTTAATTAATTATAACACCTGAACTCTATAGAAACATATTGTACGCGTCCCGAACTATATGAGAATTGCGTTAAAATAAATAGATCTGTCGATATTCGATTAGCACTTGACGTGTAGCCTTAGAAATTCAAGTTTTTCGGGCAAAATAATTGTTTAAAAAATGTTCTAATTAATTATATCACCTAAACTTTATAGAAACATATTGTACGCGTCCCAAACTATATGAAAATTGCGTTAAAATAAATAGATCTGTCGATATTCGATTAGCACTTGACGTGTAGCCTTAGAAATTCAAGTTTTTTGGGCAAAATAATTGTTTAAAAAATGTTTTAATTAATTATAACACCTGAACTCTATAGAAACATATTGTACGCGTCCCGAACTATATAAGAATTACGTTAAAATAAATAGATCTGTCGATATTCGATTAGCACTTGACGTGTAGCCTTAAAAATTCAAGTTTTTGGGGCAAAATAATTGTTTAAAAAATGTTTTAATTAATTATAACACCTAAACTCTATAGAAACATATTGTACGCGTCCCGAACTATATGAGAATTACGTTCAAATAAATAGATCTGTCGATATTCGATTAGCACTTGACGTGTAGCCTTAGAAATTCAAGTTTTTCGGGCAAAATAATTGTTTAAAAAGTGTTCTAATTAATTATATCACCTGAACTTTATAGAAACATATTGTACGCGTCCCAAACTATATGAAAATTGCGTTAAAATAAATAGATCTGTCGATATTCGATTAGCACTTGACGTGTAGCCTTAGAAATTCAAGTTTTTTGGGCAAAATAATTGTTTAAAAAATGTTTTAATTAATTATAACACCTAAACTCTATAGAAACATATTGTACGCGTCCCGAACTATATGAGAATTACGTTAAAATAAATAGATCTGTCGATATTCGATTAGCACTTGATGTGTAGCCTTAGAAATTCAAACTTTTCGGGCAAAATAATTGTTTAAAAAATGTTCTAATTAATTATATCACCTGAACTTTATAGAAACATATTGTACGCGTCCCAAACTATATGAAAATTGCGTTAAAATAAATAGATCTGTCGATATTCGATTAGCACTTGACGTGTAGCCTTAGAAATTCAAGTTTTTCGGGCAAAATAATTGTTTAAAAAATGTTTTAGTTAATTATATCACCTAAAATTTATAGAAACATATTGTACGCGTCCCGAACTATATAAGAATTACGTTAAAATAAATAAATCTGTCGATATTCGATTAGCACTTGACGTGTAGCCTTAGAAATTCAAGTTTTTTGGGCAAAATAATTGTTTAAAAAATGTTTTAATTAATTATAACACCTAAACTCTATAGAAACATATTGTACGCGTCCCGAACTATATGAGAATTACGTTCAAATAAATAGATCTGTCGATATTCGATTAGCACTTGACGTGTAGCCTTAGAAATTCAAGTTTTTCGGGCAAAATAATTGTTTAAAAAATGTTCTAATTAATTATATCACCTGAACTTTATAGAAACATATTGTACGCGTCCCAAACTATATGAAAATTGCGTTAAAATAAATAGATCTGTCGATATTCGATTAGCACTTGACGTGTAGCCTTAGAAATTCAAGTTTTTCGGGCAAAATAATTGTTTAAAATATAAAAAATGTTTTAGTTAATTATAACACCTAAACTCTATAGAAACATATTGTACGCGTCCCGAACTATATGAGAATTACGTTAAAATAAATAGATCTGTCGATATTCGATTAGCACTTGATGTGTAGCCTTAGAAATTCAAGTTTTTCGGGCAAAATAATTGTTTAAAAAATGTTTTAATTAATTATTTCACCTGAACTTTTTAGAAAATTATTGTACGCGTCCGGAACTATCGGCATCGCGGAAAAGCGACAACAATACTTCGAGAGATGCGGGTATCGATGCCATGCCCTTTTTTAGAAAGGATTCTTACTTCTCCCCCCCCCTTCACTCTCTCTCTCTCTCTCTTTTTCTCTTCCTCTCGTATATTTTTTATTTGGCTCTTTTTTCTTTTTCCCTGATTTTTTGTAATTATTTTAATCAACTATCAAAAGTGACAGTTTGACAGCTGAAAATGACACGAAGTAGTTTGACAGCTGGAAATGACACGAAGTGAAGAAAGTCACAACGCACTTAACAACGAGATAGCGAGACAGCCAATCAGCATCTCGGAAAAGCGGCAACAATAAATTCGATTTGATTTAACATCTCCTTTTTTAGATATAGGAGGATTGTATAATATGTTTATATATCATGAGTCACCTATTTTTAGAGTTTTTTTTACAGTGACTGGAATTTATCCTGACATTAACATTTAAGTGCATCTTATTTTAGATTGTAATACAATGCTCTTTCTGGTTTGAGATTAAATAATCATATTTAATGTTAAATATAAAATATAAATATTTTTTTAAGAAAATAATTATTTATATAAAGATAATATTTGTTAATTTTTGCTTACCCATTAATGCATTCATCATGGAAGACTTTCCTACATTCGGTGTTCCAATACATCCAATAGTTAAAACTCCATTTTTATATTTTTCATGTTCAAAGTAAGTGGTGTCTTCTTTCTCTATTATCACATTATCCTTACGATCTATGTCATCTAAATCGTATTCTAAATGCATCTCTTCCTGAATTTTCTCATGCCAGGAGCTTAGATCGACTTTATCTTTAACAATATCTTTACAAGCCTCCAACAATTTTTGCGCTCCTTCCGCGGCCATTTTCAATTTTCCCTTACGAGATATTTTTTTTAGACCTTCCTCTTTGTTCGTATTACCACGGAGATTGTAAGTGGGATAGGATGTAAACATTAAAATGTGCAATTTTGGATATTGATTGTGAAAATACTCCTTCCAAGCTACCACTAATGCTGGAGGCGCTAGATCGACCTTGTTTAATACCAAAATCATATCTTTCTTTAGTTTTTTCGTCACGTAATCGTATAAATACGGGGGAAACATTAAAACAGGATATCTGATGTCGACAATAATCAATAAGATATCTGACATCTCTAGAACTCTCCACAATTGACGCCAAGTTTCTAGATTCAATTCGAAATAACTCAAGCTAGCTAACTCCTCCATGCTATTCAAGTATTCCTAAAATACAAAGAATTAGTAATTAATAACAGGTTTGGTATAAACCAAGATTTTATTTAGCGTAAAGTCATAATTACGTACTGTAAAATATCTCTGTTCTTTCATCTCCAATTGTTCCTTCGTCATATTGAAATCCCAAGGAGGTCGCTTCGGCATGTCAATCCCAGGTGGAAAATAATCGTCTGAGACTTCTTGATCTTTGAGAGTCGCAGGTTCAATACTTTTGAAGGCTCGTTCCTTGCGTTTTTGCAACTTCTCTTTAGACTCTTGGAAAAATTGCAGCGCATATTTATTTCTCAAAGATTTTGTATCTGTTGGTTGGGCATTTATCTTCATCACTTGTCTCTTATGTTCAGTATTGCTCTCACTGCTGCAGCTTTCCTCATCATTTGAATTTACTGTTGATAAAATATTTCACAATATTAATCTCTTTCGTAAATAATAATAAATTAACAATAAAACACTAAATTGCAATTATGTAGACAACATATTAGAAATAATAACCATTCAGCAGAAAAAATAGTTTAACACTTAATTAATAAATAATTAATAACAACATTTGAGTCCTGTAAATTACTTTTCTTTGAAATATTATCTATAATTATTTACAACATTTTTAAACATTTTCTTATTAATGGTACAAATATTTTCTAGAAACATTGAAATATAATGTAAGAATCAATTAATAGTTTGTATATACCTGTCAAAATTAATCTAAAAGTAATAAAATAATCCAAGCTAATTTTTTAACTGAACACAGTTAATGCTAGCATTGTAACAGCCTTTTATTCCTAAATAATTTTTACTGTGCAAACTCGTCAATAAATTTATTCAACAATAAAAATATTGCTAGTTGGGCTACAAGCTAATATCATCTTGTTCATTATTACTGGCAACAAGAAGTTACATATTTAGCGTTTAAACTCTAAAATAATCTGAATAGCATGAAAATTTTCAACAATACTGTAGCAACATCACAGTATTCCTGAAATATTTCATGCTGGAAAGGTATCAAGCTTTTAATTAATACTTTTTCATAATAAACTGATTACGTACCAAGCAAGGTTCGTTGACGTTGTTTTTTCTCTTGCATTTGCTGCTTCTTGGCTTTTCCACTGAATGGAACTTTTCGTCTTCCCTGAGGCATATTTTTGCAGGTTACCGAAATACTCTTATCGACTACTTATCACAGACTTTGATTAACTTAATCCACTTAAGTTCTATCTCACGCAAAAATCACAGTTTAGTTACAAAGCTACGATCTCGATTCATCAAAGTTAAAAACCACGCTGCACATCGATGATACGCTACGTAGTGCGTGCAACCACGCAGTACGTGTACGTGCCGATTCATGCAATTTCACCAGGTGATACCGAACAGCTGATTGTTTAACCTATCGAAAATTATTCTGACCAAACCACACGCGCAGCAAAGTAATTGTATTTCGGACGGAATTGGATGCGCGGTAGCCGCATTAAACTCGAGGAAAATCGTGAACGACTAGACCACTTTACGTTCTGAGACGCTATCCTCGAAAATCTCGAAACAACGTTGGACTCCGTTAAAGTCGTTGGGCAGGTACTGTTCGTTCAGTTCGTTGGATTTCGCTTACCGGTTTCATTTCACGCTGTGCAGGTATGCACTGCAGAGTGCAGGGTGCACCCTGCCCTCTCTCCGTTCCACCTCTTGTTTACTTTTTCTCTCTTTCTTTCGACCCCTGCGAAGAGTTGGTTGAAACGTGCGATTAAAGGGATCGAGAAAACTGAGCTAGTGAGCTGTTTTCTTTTTCTTTTGTTGCCGCGCAAGTCTCAGTCGTAACCGTCTAACTGATCACGCCGTGGTTACTACCGGTTGGACGTTTCCCTACTACTCTTCCACAGTCCGTCCCGCTGCCCTTAGCAACTTCTCTGTCGTTACTGTGCTACTGACAACTTCTTGTAGTTCCTGGTCATCCTCTTTTTCGTTCGCGATCGCTGTAACGACCTGGTGTGTGTACGATGATGCGCGTCACGGACGTCGTAACCGAAATGGATTGGGACAAGGTCATTGATACCTTGAACTGCATGTTTAAACTCTCTCGACTTAACAACGAGATAAAGAGCATGAAACACGAAAACGAATTGATATCCCGTTTGTTGCGCAATCAGGAGGTTATGTGAGTATACAATAAGTACGATGGACGCTTTACGTCTCTTCGGAGGTCTGACCTTCGAAATTGTCTCTTCCTTTTCTTTTAATTTTTGCGAGATAATGACGAGTTTGTATATAGAATTTTTCTCAAATTTTTATTCTATGCTTTCTCTAAGTGATACTTTTAATTAACTGTATTCCCTATGCTCATAAGTAAAATTTTAGGAACGAATAAAATTGTTTATTTTGAAATTGTTTATTGATGAAATGTACACTGAAATGTGCTATATGGTCTTAACTGGTTACAGGAAATTTGTGTCCTTGTGGCTGAAAGATCTCTATAACGTGAAAGACAAGAGGAAACAACGGAAAAACTTGGAGATATCAACAGCTTTCAAGTTAGCTGGGAACAAAGAGTTTCAGTCAAAAAACTATGTCGCATCTTTGGAATTGTATACGAAGAGTGCACTATACGCTCCCTCAAATAGTATAGATTTGTCGATAGCAATTGCAAATAGATCAGCCTCTCTATTCTACCTGGACAGATGGCAGGTAAATAGACACACTATTCAGTTCAAAATCAAACTATACTACAATACTTCAATTTTTATACTGCAATAGTTTTGCTTTTCGATTATTTAATTATTCTTTTTATTTAATTACTTTCAGTTTATTTTGTTTACGCAATAGAAAATTTAACATTGTAACACATATTTTATTTATAACTAATTTATTAATTTTATATAATTGTGGAAAGGATTGCATCAATGATATCAAGTTGGCGATTAGATTGGGCTATCCTGATAATTTACGTTACAAATTACATCTACGTGCAGCTCAATGTTATATAAAATTAGGCAACAGAAGAGCAGCTGTTGAAACTGTTTTACAAATACATAGCACATTGAATGAGCGTAATATGCCAGATGAAAAAAAAGGTATAAATATTCACTTCCTACATTTATTTTTTTTCTAGAGAAGAAAATTATTCTTAGATATCTCTTCATATTTCTTATCTAATCAAGATTTATTGAAATTTTTAGAACGATTACAAAGGCAAGTGAATGACATAACATCGAAAATATCATGTATGGAAGACGATACAGATGATACTACAGATACTACCGAATTTCCTTCACAGCCTGAGGTCGCATATGGTGAAAACCCTAATTTTCGATTTGCATCAGCGGCTATAGAAGTAAAATACACTGCTGAAAAAGGCAGACACGTCATAGCTAATAAAGATATCAAAAGGGGTCAGGTTCTATTCGTTGAAAAGGCATTCGCTTTTGTTCCATTATCTCACATTAAAGATATTTGTTACAATTGTTGTCGTTCATGCAATGATACTCCTGTACCGTAAGTTCTATATTTCTCGTATATGTATATGTATGTTAAATAATATAAATATATATGTATATGTATGTTAAATATCTTAAACTACACAGGTGTACAGAATGTGTCGACAGTACATATTGCAATATAAATTGTTGGGACGCAGCTTCGTCTTGCCATCGTTGGGAATGTCTCGGCAATCAAATGGGTCTGTGGTCGCAGATTGGAATAGCATATCTAGCTGTAAGAACATTATTTAAATGTATAACTGCAACTGATGATAACAAACTCAATGAAGTACAAAAGCTAGTGACTAATTTTTCCAAACTTGCACCATGCGACATTATTTCTTATGGAATTGTAAGTATAAATCTAATTTTTACGAAAATAAAATATGCATATATATACAGAAAATTTCTTCATAAAACTAAATTTATCTTGTTACTTTTTTTCAGACGGCAATTATGCTTATGATGTATCTATCAAAGTACACAGATTTTTTTAAAGCTATCAATCTTAAAGAGTGTTTAGTATCAAAACTCTCTAACGATTTCAACTGTGACCTCGCGACAGAGGGTGATGAACGATTGTATGTAAGTTCTCTACTGTTGAGATACATATTACAACTTATTTCTAATGGGCATGCTATCACAAAGATAAACGCGATAGCAGATAATAATGAAAATAAACTCCTCATTCAACAACAAGATAGAATAGCTACAGCAATTTATCCTTCTGCAAGTATGATGAATCATTCTTGTGATCCTAATATAATTAATAGGTAATATATAGATATTTTTTATTGTGAGAAATGAGAGTTGATCATTGCTTACATATAAAAATGTATATAGGAAAAAATAAATTTTATACATATTTGAATAGCATTAACATATTATTTTTTTAGCTTTTTAGGACAAATTTTAATAACTAAAGCAACACGAGATATTGCGGCGGGTGAAGAAGTTTTTAATTGTTATGGTATGTCAAAGTTGTTAATAAATTAATAAAACATTGTTTTATTAATTCTTGTTTTATTTTTTATATTATGCAACAGGGGCTGACTTTAGAAGGATGTTGAAAAAAGAAAGACAAGAAAAAATAGAAAGTCAATACTGCTTTAAGTGCAATTGTGCAGCATGTACTATACCAGAATATGATGATGTTTTGGTAAATTATTAATTATTTTTGAATATTGTACATTATTTTTTTTTAATTTATTATTCTTTTGTAGAAAAAATTTACTGCGATGAAATGTCCTGAATGCAGTGGACCATTGATTGATAATCGCCAAGCTTACATGTCCTGTACGGATTGTGGAACAACAGTCTACCATGATACTTATGATTTTACGTTGATGCAAGCTCAACAGTATTTTGTCAAAGCAGAAATGTGCATAGAAGATGAAAAGTACGAAGAGGCATTGGCAAAACTGAAAGAATGTTTGCTTCTTAGAAAAGGTGCATTATATAAGTATCACGAAAATATTGCCACCACTATGGATCTCATAGCAAAGGTGTACGCTATTACGGGTTTGTATCAGCGATATGGATATGATGATCGAACTTTGAATCGAATCTGTTGATTTCAAGTTGATTGCTGCTACACAGGAGCCATTCGTTATCTCAAATAACAGTGTTTTCTGACTTGTTTAGGACAATGGCTAAATTCGATTTCGTATCTCGAACATAGTCTTGTAGTGATTGAAGAAAGATATGGTTCTTGTAGTATTGAAGTTTGCAATGAAATAAACAAATTAACGGATATATGCCTACAATACTTACAGGAGGAATCTAATACATCATCAAAATTTTACAAGTATCAAAGTTTTTGTTATTAGAATTATTCTAAACTATAATTACAATCGCTTATTGTTTATTACAATGTACATTATGTATTTTGTTACAGAAACGTGTTGAAAAAAACACGACGATATCTAAATCGTGCTCAAGAAATTATAGATCTCACATATGGTCCATGGAACGAAGTTTACCGCGAAATTGCTGTAAAAAAGGAGATTCTTTCTTCTATTTTAAAAAATTTTAACGTCTGATATTTATATAAACAATCTGTAATGTTTAAGCAAGAGCGTTTATACGCCTTCCTATATATACTTCTCGAATGCATAAAAAATAATTACATCATTGATCTTTTAATCTATACATTTTTTAAATGTATTTTTAATATATTATTTATAATCTATTTATCAGAAGTAGCAATGATCAAAGCAAATGATTTTAAGATATATCAAAGTCATATATATGATTGTGTATATTACCTCTTTTATCCATAACACTTGTAAGCTAAATTGGAACTTGAATAAAGAATGTTTTTAATATAATAATATACAAATACTCTTATCTGTATCAAGACCATGTATGCTTTTCAATAAATTTAAATTATACATTTAACTTTATATCTGTAAACTGTCAGCATATAAATATTTCACTTTAATGCGCAGAAATCCTTCAATAAATGAAGACTTTAACAGATAAAGATTCCTTTGTTGATCACTAAATTTTGATTCTAATACAAGAAAGATCTCCAATGCGATTGCTTCGTGTGATATTTGTAAAAACCAACGGCCACAATTAATATGTCTCCAACAATGAGGAAGATTATTGATAAAGCATTTTTTGATTAGTTAATTCATGAAATTTTTAATTGATTTTTTAAATTCGTCAAGTCTTGCCTAAACCAAGTCAAAACTAAAAACAAAACAAATTGCCTTTGTCATGGCCTGTGTACTATCCAAGGAAGAGAATACCTGTCATCACGACGTCGATGAGGTTCACGCGAGTGGCTTTCAATCTTAACCAGAATATCAATGGAACTTGTGACCATTGGTATTACGATGTTAAAGTTTTTAAGCTCTCCAGGCCATTGTGTTCGAATAATATACCTGTCAGTCTTGCATCTCATTACTCGAGCTCTTCAAGTCGGCCGACACATTCGACAGGGAACGAAAGTGCACTGTTCGAACGATGCATCTTAATCTTCAAATTACCTCTTTTGCAGTATCTCTCTTACGAAAGTGCTGAATCAATTTTCTTTTGCGAATCTGCACCAGGTAATAGATGTCTAGATGTCTTCAATACGCCATTGAAATGTTATTTTTTAGGGGGAAAAGGTACGTGCCTTATCTGCGACTAAACATCCTTGAAATATTGAAAAAATCGGAGGTTAGGTTAGGAATACAAACAAAAGGCATATTTGTCTTTGAATTAGAATTCGTATTTACTTTTAAATACTTGACATTTGCGCTGCGAATTCTTATGCGTTTTCAGAGCTGCACAGATGATAAAAATACAGAGGTGCATAATAAATTAGAGAAAATCGTTATGACAATTGGGCAAATTGCGGGAAAATATATCATTGTTTACATACTTTATACATTAGTCAAAGAGAATACTAAGAACGATTATAATCGCCGATTGTGATCACTTTTTTCGTGAAACTCTCGGAACTTCGCGTACACTACTGTTCATTTTCGAAATTGATACTACATAAGTACAAAATCGACAGTTTGAGTCTATAAAGAACTGCGTGCGGCTCTTTTCGCATGCAAAATTGAATACGCGGAAGACAAAACTGCTTTATCAAAATTTCATGATTTTGAGATTGCGTGGAGTGACGACTCGTTTAACAGACAAGCGAAACCTCTATATTAATTTCATATTAATACTTGCTATTGAAATATAATTTCCATAGCGTATAGAAAGATTTGATGCTCATATATTGATGATCTGTAAAAACGCATAATATTTGGTCGGTCGACGACATGTATTGCACGTATAACGCGACGAGCATATCATCTCATGTATTGTATTGCATGTAATACATCTATTCTAAGTAAAATTAAAAGCAAGATATGGAACGTTGCCGCATCGAGCAACGTCAATCTTGTGTGAAATTGATCGCACGGAGACAAAGGCGATTCTCATCATCTCGAGCCATATTCAACTGCTCGGGAATCGCAGCACAAATGCGAAATAGAAACGAAACGAGAAATTATAAGAGGATAACTTAATTCGATCATAAATATCCAATTAGTTAGATAGCTCCGATAGCTCATTTAATTCTATGATAAAACTGCTAAAAAATTTTTAATTATAGTATTCGTATCGAATTTAATCTTCTTCATAATAAAATGACGACTTAATAATGAAATTTAATAATTCTATTTTTCATATTATAACTATTAATATAATCTAAAAGCGGCTGTGTCGCGATTTTTTTCGCCTCGAATCATTAAGGTACATTTTCAAAAGTGACGCCACACAGTAACTGGCGTGCAGTTCGAGTGTGGTGCTACGGTGTAAACACTGCGGAATTCTTGAATCCACTGCGTGAAGTTAACCGCGCGAGAGAGACGAAGCCAATTCACTCCATCTTTTTGCGTATCGCTTTCAGAACGTAACGGACGCAGGATGGACCGACTCCGGAGCAAGTGGCACCACAAATCTCTTAATTGGTAAGTATAACACATATCAACCGTGCGTAATTGTAATTCGTTTGAACCGCGTATCTGTCAATATTTGTTCGAGCGAAGATCGCGACTCGTAGCGACATGTAAATCGTGATACGCAAAGGTGATCGCGCGAGGAGCAATCGTTTAGCCATCTTAATTGCATTCCTTTCTCATTTGTAGATCGTGGCAGGTTGATGTGGACCGGTGCCGGGGCAAATGTCGTGCCGTATCTACTCGGTAAGTCAAATCTGCGTAACTTGGGCTAAGGTCCCAGTCTTAACATTGCGCTCACGCATTTTTCATATATATTGAACAATACGCGTTAATCAGAATATCGGAAAAAGAGAGTCGCATCATCGATTATTCATGTGGGCAACCGATATGCAAGGACGTGTACCCAGTGATATCTAGTATCGAATCTTTTTGCACCATTGTGCTGCACGGAGAGGATGGCTGGCAGCAAGAATGCTGCAAAAAGATTCGGCGTACCGATCGCGCGGCGGCGGCGTTACTTTTGACGCGTGAAGTTAACCGCGCGACGCGGCGTCATTTTTGACGCGTGAAGTTGACCGCGTGAAAGTGACGAAGCATTTCTCTCCACCTTTCTGCGTATCGCTGGTAGAACGTAACAGACGCAAGATGGATCGGCTCCGGAATAACTGGCATCGCGGAATCTCTTAATTGGTAAATATAACACGCATCAACCTTGCGTTGTGATTCGTTCGAATGCGTATATCAGTCAACACTTGTTCGATCGAAGATCGTGGCGACGTGTCAATCGTGATACTCCCTTGAAGTTGATCGCGCGAAATTAAGAGACAAAGCCGTTTCACGCCATTTTGATTTGCATATCACTTTCAGAACGTGACGAACGCAGGATGAACCGATTCTGGAACGAGTGGCATCGCGAGTCATTTAATTGGTGAGTGTAACACATATCAATTTTACGTTATAATTCGATCGAATGCGTATTTATTAATATTCGTTCGAGCGAAGATCGCACGATTGCTTGACACTCAATTGTGACGCACAACATTAATCGCGCGGGAAAGGAATACCTTCGTTATCTTAACGTGCGTTCTTTTCTCATTTGCAGATCATAACAATCCTGACATGGATCGGTTCCAGGGCGGATAACATCGCGATATTTATTTGGTAAGTAGCACTTACATTGCAGTACTTGGTCAACCGATAATGTACGGCAAAAGCATTCTGCTTTTAATTTTACATATTTTCTGTCAACTACAGAATTGTTTTTCTGTATTTTCTGTATATTAAACAATAAATAATAGACTTGTCTTTTATCTTTGATAATCATTATTCCATGTTGTAACATTAGAGTGTGTGAATTAATATTACAAACAGATATTCGCGTTGTTATAATAGCCAAAAATATTGTTGCGTTTGTCGATTATTTAAGCAAATAATCAATTATTCGCGTGGATATCTACCTATAATATTTATTTACGTATTTTAGTTTTATGATAATAATCATTATAAAAAAACAAATGCGTATTATTTATTGTTTAATGTACAGAAAATAAATATGAATTTATGTATCTTAATTAAATTTGTGCATTATTTTCAGAAGGCGACAAACACGAAATGAAGTTGCTCCGAATGCATTGCAAATTATTTTTTAATAACTTGTGAGGAAGAGGAAGAGGAAATCTGACAATATCAAAATAGGAGAAGGAGGTCTAGGAGGACATCAGGTGTCGGTGGAGCAACTTTGCGGTAAGCCTTATTGTTTACTTGCATAAAATTAGTATTTTCTTCACATTCATTAGTTTTATTTTGATGATTTAAGAACAATTTAAAAAATAAAAATTTTAATCTAAAACATTGTATAACTGTATTTTTATTTTGAAAATTTTCATAATTATTTCAATAGAATTTGATATTTAACTGAAAAACGATTAAAAAATTATGTGCGAGTAAAACTAATGAATTATTAATTCTTTTTTGAACGCTATTTTGAAAATTATGTTTTTTGTTACAGAATCTCCGTAGCTACATCACTAATAACTCCACTGTTGCGCATCGGTTGGTAAGTGATAAAAATTTGTATTACTAAGGTAACGAATCTATGAAAAATATATTAAATATATCGTATCAACATTATTACAATTATATTTGAAATAACTATAATACAAAACTTTATGGATTCATTATCTTAAAATAAACATACGGACACATATCAAAGAAAGACATTTTTATTGACAGTAAATGAAAGTTCCACATTCACGTTTGAAACTCTCAGGTTTCTCTCTGGTAACACGAAACAAAATCGAAAACCGTAGATATATTATCCACCGAAATATGTGTAGCCACATAGTTCACGTGCATGTTTTGTGCACGTAGAGGTGCCCGTGAACCAGTTTCATCTAAAACGCACATATTTTATTCTCAAGCTTCTCCTTGGCAATGATTAATATAACTTTTTTAACGTATTGAAAAATATCAATAACTAATACTTTTAAAATAATTTATTTTTATCTTTCAAGTATAATAAAATTAATGTAAAAAATTTACACTTTTGCTAAATTAACTATCAATTAATATCATTAGTGATAAAAAAAATGTATGAAGTAAATTATACATATTCTTTTTAAAAGGATTTCTAGAGTCTTAAAGATTATAAAAAATATTTCTAGAAATAAAAATATATACTTATCTCACTCTTTATTTTTGTGAGAATAGATAGTTTAAATTGTTTTTGTTTTAATTCTGAAAATACATCTGCGATATGGCTCTTGTCCGTCTAAGAAAATGCAAAGAATCGCATCCGCTGTCGGATTGCGAAGAGGCTTTTACTTGGATTGTTAAACATTAGAATTATTAATGGCCGTATCCACTCTGCGGAACATTTGCTTTTACACTTATGATACTGTTCTGCGACATGAGTTCTGCCTGAGTTTTTTTTATTACTTTTCTGAATATTACGAACATTTTTATTCACAATTTCGCCACGCATGTTTAAAGCCCTAATACATTAGCTAGAACTACACGCGTGTGAGAAAGATTACCAGAAACGATGTTATTTAAATACATGCGAGTTTGTGCTGTATTCTCTCCACTGGACGGTCGCTGTGTCCTATTCTATTAAAATCTTATGCATGTTAACATAATCGCTTATAGCGTCCTTTAAATATGTCATTAATATTCATTGTTACAGCACCGCCGTTATTTTCGCCGCGTATATGCAATATTAATTAAAACAATCCGCCATTCGGGAACTTTAATTTTACTATGCAGCCGGCGGCGTATATATATATATACAGCTGCTCGAGTATGGGCCAACTTCATTAAAAAAACATCGAAACGCATTCTCTCCGCTGCCGAGCGGCTTCATTTGCAAATAGCCCCATGCGTCACCGTGTAAAATAAAGCGCGACACCTTCAGGTTATATGCATTACGTCGCGAACGAATAAACCGATAACTTGACACCAAAGCGAAGAAATTCTCCATTAGTATGCCGTTCCTGTGTGACAAGGAATTCCTCGTGCATCCGCGGACAATCCCGCGGACACGAAAATTGCATAAAATATAATTTTCTCTTAGCTTTAATGCGCGCCAGGATGGAAACGATAATTGAATTTTTGTGCCGCCGGAAGCGTTCGTTATTAGTCTGAATTGTGTAACACGATTTGCAAGGAAACCGACAGTTTCTATCACCGGCACGTCTAATTCTATTTAGCGTCCGGAAGCGTTCTCTGCGAAGTATAGCAGAAATTTTCTATACGCAACGAAAGGAGCAAAATTATTCTACATTTAAGTGAAACACGGGTAAGAAACGAAATGCTATCCTTTCCATTCATTATTATTTACTCAGCTATTCTTACGTAAATTATTTCACTTTCTTGGGCAAGCAGATTTTTGCTTATTTTCTAATTGAATTTGTCTACGTGTTTTATTTGTGTCAAAGCGAAGCGAGAAAAAGTTTATTCTGGCTATCGATTGTAAAATATTTAATTTTATATTACGTATTTTTGTAGTGTATAATTAGGTAACAAGAATTCAAACGGAGTTTAAATTAACAGAAAGTAAAAAAAATTACGTGCAGTAGCTCTGATAAAATTTAAGTGAAAAATCACGGAACTGGTAATATTTCTATATTCGTATATTACACCTAACATGAAATACATCGGTCTGATTACTCGTCTCGTATACGAACGCAAATCTCGAGTTACTGAATGCAAATACAGTCTTAAAAGTCTTCATAACTTATCTCACAGAGAAAATATAGTGTTTTTTTATGTTCCGGCATGCGCGAGGAAATTAAATCTCTCTGACATTGTTATTTCCTCGTCGGTCGATACTGGAACGCCGAATAAATCTGGACATAGCGGGGACAGGACCACAATATTTGGTTACCGTCGCGGTACACGTGTCTCGCTCTTAAAAGATACGGGGCGGGTTTACATCCTTGCGGATTCCTATCCGTCTCCACGGTATTCGGACAAATGCACACGTGTGTGTGTGTGAGTGTGCAGTATCCACGTCGCTCGGATACCTGCGGCGCTCTTTGGAATCCACATTATTCCACGCTCGGATTCGCCCCGCTATTACTGGTACCGGTAATTTCCGCGGTGCGTATACGCGCACGCCGAGACTCGATGAGAAATTCATAACGGCACGCCGGATGTACGTTATCGTCTGTGTACGCGCGTCGACGTGGCCGTATATTTATATCGTGCAGAAATGAAACTTACACGGTTCGCCGGGAAAAACGTACTTCTATCGATATTAAACTAACCGGAACACAGCTGCCCCGGCCTTCTATAAAATGTCGCGCAGAGAGCGTGCACAGTCAACCCCATCTCTCCTTTGCACGGAATGAAAAGAAGAAGTCGATGGAGCCGAGGGTTTCATATCGGGGTTCGCCCAGCGAGATATATTGTACTCGCGAGAGGCACGTTGCTTGGATTTCGATTTGTCCACTTTATCGCTGTTCGAAAAGGAGACTTGTTTAATATTAGCCGCCGATGATATACGAATAGGGATTATTTACGTTATAAGATTACTCGGTGATTTTAGAAAATTATTGTTTTGTAGTTATTTGATGCGAAGAGATTTGTCAAGTGTAAATTCAAGTAATACATGTACATATATATGTATATATATATTAATATTCTTTTGCATATAGTATTGGAATAATGTACTATATATTTAATAGTATTTTGTATATTTTTAAAGCATATTGATACATATAATAAAAAAATAAAACAGTTTTTTTTATTATTAATTGTGCCAAAGTTAAATGTCTAATTTGATTTATATCTATTTTCTTATTTTACTTATTTTTACTAACAAAATTCTCTACAAGTCTCTCACTTATTGAAATATTAAATATTAGATTTTTTAAAGAATTTTATTTGATCAATTAACCAATTTTAATTAGAACGAATAGATACTCAGTGAAAATTAAGCGATTTTTAAATTTATGAGATAGAATTCGACGTAATTATCTCGAAGCTTAATTGAGCGCTGAAGTTAGACATTCGGTCAAGCACCGGTGATTAATCGAGTTGGCCCTCCAATTCTCAGGTCATTACTCGAACACTAATCCGCGCTTGGATTATACCAGTGCGCTTTATGCGTCCTAGTGAAACCATTTGCAAAACTACTCTGCAAATATAGAACGACTGGTGACTAAGAACTCCCTTCATTTTACCCCGGCAAGGTTTTTATCCCGGCGAGATCGACGAATGCCGGGCTGTACAAGAGATGATAAAGGAGCTATTTTATCTTTTTCGATAAAAAAGTCGCATCCTTTTGCTACTTATTTTAATACTTCTGCGAAGTGAAGCTTCTTTTATTTGTTCGAATGAACAAATGGAAGGTTCGAAATCGGGATGTGATAATCTAGTCAGCCGTTTCTCTCGTCAAACGACACATGTGCGTTCTGCGATTACAGCACGATCGCAAACGAGCGCGGCTAATCCGCGCGAAATAATAAATTTTTAACCCGTTTTCTTTCCCCCGTTCCGGCCGGGCCGGAGACGTGTCAACCGCCGCTAATTTACGAGCGCGTAATCCCGCTAGATTGGCGGGATTTATCGTCAGGCAGGCGCATAAATTTCGCGGCGAGCGATTATGCGGACTTATCTTCTTGGCGACCTGCTGGATTCGCGAGCGGTGATACCGCGAGTCGCGAAGCACCACGCTAAACGCGCGATTTTATTCTCCCGTGGAAGCCTTGCAACAATCCCACTTATACGTAGATCGTATCACGAGTATTAAAAACGAAGCTGGCATGAAAGGCTTAAAAAGGAACTATACGAATCTCTTAAAATCTAACAAAAAATTATTCTCGTAGAGCAATTCGTGTCTACCGCGTAAACAACATGGTGGCTCGACTTGTTCTGAAACAATTCGTTTAGTTTAATGATATCAGGATTCTAATTTGCCAAGTCTTATAGAGATATCAAAACTAAAGCCAGAATTTTCTCGCTAATTTAAATTTCCACGAAATAATATGCCGAGTGCTTCACGCACACGTGAGCTATGATGAAACGTCATCGATATAAACCATGCAACCATTTGCTTAATTGTATTCACTTTGTTTGCTGATTATGTAACAAGTTGTATGCGCATTTTGTATGTATAAAATAACCGTAAGTAATTATATTACCGGAATACATCGGACCGCGAAGAATTAATGAGAACCTTTACTAAAATAAGAATTATTTTTAGAGGATTATTACGAGAACAATGTCGAGATAAATTTTATGATTTTCAAATATCCTACACATCCTGTAGAATACAAATGTTAGTTACAACAACGCATCTGCGTCAATACAACAATGGTACATAATTTTACGGTGGGGATTAATAATAGCTGGGATACATTTCATGCGGAATTATAAATACGCCTGTAAATCATGATTCTACTATACGACAGTGCTGTATCTATCACGCGTAGGGACGATGAAAAACGTTTATAAGCAAACGCTTTGATATACGAACAAAGCGAACGTTTTGTAGCAAAAAGCAAAAGATTATTTCAAACGTGCGAGATCGCGCCTTTGCATAATGCTCTTACTTTAGAACGAAAATTCGGCTACTACTTTCCACTAGCGGCATTTGCATCACTTTTATTCGTACGACCCATTTGCATTTCAGTCATTACAGTTTTTGCATATCACCACGAAAATTTTCCAGAGCTGCGGAGGACGATAAAAAAAAATTAATAGATCGGTTCTCCTCTTGTCGCGAAAAGCCGGGAGATAGTTTTATCAGTAATATCGCAATGTGTATGCAGATTAAATTAATAAATTAATGGAAACAAATTCAGGTCTCCATCTTTCGAACGTATATTAAATTGATGTTGATATATAAATGTTGTAATTGCTATAACAATGGCAACGTTTATCACTAATACTTCCATCCTTTTGGGGGGGAAGGAGGCAATTTGTGAGAAGAGAGAGTGACATAGACTAGAAATGAAATAACCATCTCACAGATGACCGCGCGCGAATCGAAATAGCACTTCCGATTTCGCCGGAAATCAGCTCAATGCCATTTGCGAATAGTTTGATCTCAACCGTAGAATCTTGCCTATTCGAGAAAACAATTGTGAAACAACTAGTTGTCTAAATTCCCGAAAGCGCCAAAGCTCATTTAATCAGTATACAGTTACAGCATGCAGCGCGTTTGCTGAATTACAAAGTAAAAAAATTTTCCGATTGCCCCGATGCACTGATTGTGTATTTCAAGGCATATTTTGCCGAAGTTAAGAAGTTGCAAAGATGGAAATGTCAAATTAGTTTTTAGATTTCGAGAAAATAAAAAGACAGATTTCAAATTATTTTTTAAACATGGCAATAAAAAAAAGATGAATTTTTATTAATCAAGAATGAATTTTTTATTTAATTTGAACCGTTGCTAAGTACAACAAATTACGTATTTTATTGCAGTTGAAAATGCATTAAAATATAATGTCATTTAATATAATTAAAATAATATCTTGTATCATGGAAAAATATAATTTGCAATTTAATTCATTCCTTCGAGATTCACAAAATGATATTTGTTAATTGGTTCATGTCGATGTAAAATTTACGCGGACAAAAATCCAAGAGGCAATTTTATCAAATCTAATTAATTCAGTAATAAACTTTTATTCATAATAAATTTAACAAATGAAATTTTCATCAACCGATTATTTCCAAATAAGTTAAAAATTTTAAAATAATATAAAAATTATAGAGAAACTGTAAAATATTTTATACACGTCTGCTAATATGAAACATGGTTTAAAATTACTTTACAATATTAACATAGAATTAATTTAATTGAAATTTTATCAAAGAGATTTAAAATTCTTCAAACACTTAATAATTTAAAACAAGAACAAGATAAATCATACATTTACAGTAATATAATCCATATCTTTTACAAATTTATACGGCGGCCTGATTTTCCACATGATAGAAAGAGTCGCGGTGGCATTCGACAGTAGTTACAGTCAAGCTTTACGCAGACACATATTCGCAATAGAACTGTTACACTCCTGAGTATGCTGTTGTATATTTTAAAATTATGGAAAATTATGTCACATACTCTTCTTTCAGTAATCTCATAAATTTATAGCTTTGTCAAAGAAGTTCAAAGAAGTTAAATAACATTATATATATATATATATATATATATATATATATATATATATAGATATGTGTGTGTATGTATCTTACATAAAACATTACGTATTTATAGTATTAATAAAATGTTATAATATACACATATATTTTTTCTTTTTACATTTAATACATTATAAAATATTATTAAATTTATAGAATATATATTAAATAATATTATACAGAAAAATATGCATATTCAACTTATATAATATTCCTTAAAATGTCCTTTAGCTCAAAAAAGCGAAATCCAACTTTACATCTATTTTATAGAAGCCGTTTGCTATATTTCATGTTAATCCAGCCTTATTCATACTTCAGCAGCTTAGCAGCCTGATGTATATTACAGGAACTCTGTAAAAGAAACACGCGGTAGCCTACCTCGCGTATATACTTCTCGAGAACGATGTCTGCTGCTTGCTTACGTAAGGGGGATTCTCTCCGTGACGTGAAAAAAAATTGCAGTCCAGTGCCGTGCCGAATTTAAACGGGCGTATTATCATGTGCGTTCTCGGCTCCTTTTAGCCTGGCACTTTGATAAGAGGGCAATTCCCACATATACGAGTCCCGCGAGTAATGTCGTTAAGACTTCTACGCGGATATACCTGAGAGAAGAGGAAAAGAGAGAGAGAGAGAGAGAGAGAGAGAGAGAGAGAGCTTTGCGGTGCAATTTGCAAGTTATAATCGGCTAACTGGAAACAACAATGATTCGAGAGACTTTCAACAAACTAATTAAGTTTAAATACTAGTATGATGACAAAAGCTAACTTTATTAAGCCTTATAATTTTCATGCATGTGATTACCTCGCGTCGCTTGTTATTATTAATAAAATTAGTGCAATCTTTTTTACAAAACTACGAAATGAAGAATTTAAAGTGAATTTTTCATTTAAATTAAAATATATACATATTCAATTATTAAAATTATTTCTTTATAGTTTTATACAGTCTATAATAAGAGAAATAAGCGCAAAAGAGTAGTAAGTAGAAAAAATCTGAATTGTAAGATTAAATTTAAATGCATATATATATATATATATATATATATATATATAGTGTATATATAATTTTATTAGAGATTTTTCAAAAAATTTTGAATCAATTTTTTTTAATTAGAAAAGAATCTATAATATTTTCCACAGAATTTATAATAAGAAGAACACTAAAGACACTATTATTCGATCCTTATTTGAAAATCATTGATTTCTTACCTTTCGTTACAGATATCTAATTAATATCAAATAACTCGAGATATTTGCCGAAAACAGGGCTTGTTTTGGAACTCTTATAGTCGAACTTCTCATAAGAAATTATCGAAAACAGAGCCAATGGAAAAAGGAAGTCTTCCAAGCTACGGCGAACGAATCTAAACGATTGCATCAGTGCCGATGCAGTCGATGATACCTCAGTCGCTTTTAGCCGGTAAATTACCCGAATTTCTGGCTTTCCTCTTTAATCTAGTCCAGCGCGTCTATCACAGCGTGCTGTAATGCTGGTTGCTCCTCTTACTTGCGAACCCTTTCAACGCCCGCGGCATCTCTTCCAGGGCGGCGAGCCCTTCGTCGCCGATTATTACTCCGGCGAGCCGGCCGAATTGCAAGAGAGGAAAATCGCTGTCCAGTTAGAAGCGATTCCAAAGCGGAACTCGCCCGTTGAATGTTCGGTTGGACATGACGTAGCCAACCGTCCAGCCGGACGACGTTTGTAACGAAAAGAGGAAAATTGTAATCACAGGAAATGGCCGACATATAGTATCCTTCGTGCAAAGCAAAGTGCAATGGAAACGTGCGATGGTCGGGACGTCGAGCTTTTCCGCATTTTCGCGAAAGGGACGAAATATCCCCATACCTCCGTGTCTTCTTTGATCGAATCCCGAGCTCGAGCTTGATATTAACTGTTTCATCTTTTGACTCTTGAGTCTTTCTTTGATTCTTGAGTATTTGAAGTTCTCACTCGCACTCGGAAAGTGTTAACGATTTTTGTGATACGAGAAAATGAATATGTATTATTAAATTCAGTTAAAGATCCTAATAATAGATCCAAGTATTTCATCATTTCTCATTGCAAAAATTATCTTATTATCGAGATATTTATATTTATAGTTGTGCTATTATAACTGTGCTCATTGCAATCTAAATAATTAATTTTTATAAATTTGCAATTTTTTTTTTGCTTAATAAAATCAATTCTATTAATATTACATAATAATAATTATTATTATTATTAGACACCTCGATCTGCCTCGAGGAATGGTACTTCTCTTACTTATTATATAATGTTTGATCTATTATTAGTTCAGTATCTACTTAAACGCATCTTTAATAATTGCAAATAATTATTTCAGTTCACCTTACGTTATAAATTAGATGTTGGCTCTGCCAAGACCAATTTTAATTTTCTTATAGTTTTATACTTTTATGTTCATCCCTTTTAAGAATACAAATGACAGCATCTCTCCAGAAGATCTTACAGAAATATCTCTGACGGTGAAAAATAACTAAAAACGAAGAGATACTTTTCAAAGCATGATGAGCACGGCATAGTAATGAGCTTTAAACGGATTGAAAAGGGAGAGAGAAACAGAGATGCACGGGATGAGCCATCGTGTGGCTCGGGGATGAACGGTTCTGCATCGAGATGGGTTAGTACCGTCTAGGGTTAAATTGTTCGTAACAGGCACACTACTGATAAGCACCGTGACACATACACGCGGGCGAACATATTCGCCGGCTGCAAATTTACGATATCCGCTTACGGCGTGCCGTCGCGCAATGGGGCCGCTGATAAAAGTAGACGCGAGTTCCTCCCATGCCACCCCCGCGAATTATCGCCGGCGAATTTACGGCGTTATCCCGTTATCTCGATTGGCGTTGCCCGAAACGTTGTACGTGTTCGTGTGTGTGTATGTGTGCGTCAACGGGGGTCCGGAAATGGCTACGGATGAACGCCGACAGCCAACGAGGGTTCAGCTCTTCCGCGCGACGGTAACGAGTTCGGGACGAGACGTTATTCCGAGGGGTGAAGGGCAGTTTATGGCACCTGGATCCGGGAACAGAAAGTCGATTCTCGTCTATTCTGCCGGAAACGAAAGACGGTTTTATGATTTAGCCGTGTACTAGAAGAGGATACTATACGTACGAGAGCGAATCGTTTCTATAGTGACGAAGAATTATGACCTATCGTATTGCGGCGAACGAATGGTACGATCGAATGTTCGAAGAAGGTAATGAAAAACGCGATGCGGAATAAGTTTCAGTAACAAGCGAGGAAGAAGTGATACAATGATTTCATGGTAATTTTAAAAACAAATATACATAGACAGTTGTGTATAAATTAGGTGTAATTGTACAATTATAGATTCTAGGTAGATATAAAAATTGGTATTTTCTTACAACAAATTTATCAAGCTGTTTTTTTTTACTTCTCCATCATTTCAAAGCTTCTTTTGTCAGATAGAATGTGCTACATCGAACCGGAGTTCATAATTTATTGAAAATGTGAAGAAAAATATTGATCAGAAAAATAATAATTTCATGATAAACCTATATCTGTTTCAATAATAAATATTAAATTTCATTAAAAAAATGATGAATTATTTATTCACCAATAAAAGCAGTGTTCTCATATCTCACCTTTAATAATGCAAAAGATAATTTTTTATTTATAGAATGTTTATATTCAGTCTAATTCGATTATCTCAATTGAATTACCTTAATTGTATTATCTGATTAATTATATCCTAACTTACCTGCTTTGATTTATTCTAATTTTTATTTAAAATTCATTTGAAATTGATGTAATTTCAACACTTTTTTTAATAACGATAAAATAACGTTTCCCATTACTTTAATGACAAAGCTGAAAGCTCAATCATTACAGTATGCTCAATCATTCAAACGTAAGAAAAATTAATCGCTCTTTCAACTTTCATCATTTAAAGGAACTAAAATAATCTCTCTTTTATGACACACACAGAAAGGGCCAAGATTTGTTCACTTCCGCCTGGTTACGCGCAAAAATCGGAATTACGAGGGACGGTATCGGGCGAAGGGACGACATCTCGACGTTCTTTCGGTGAGAACATCGCGGTATGAAGTTTCTTGCGGCGAAGTTTTTACGGTTTTTCGTTCCGCGCGCGGCGCCGTATGGTGAAGCTTTGACGCCAGCGGTATAAATGCGATCAACTCTCTCTCTCTCTCTCTCTCTCTCGCTCTCTCTCCTTCTCTCTCTTTTTCTTTCTCTCTCCGCGAGTGGTCGTAAAAGGACTAAGACCTGCTGCTGAGACGAATTCTATTCCCTTTGCCCCGTCATCCTTTTCCGCGCGACTTTCCGTTCCTACAAAGTTTCTTGCCGCGTTTCTGAACCGCGGCGGTGTCCATTACCGCTGTGCCGTTAGCGTTTCCGGTTTTCTCGCGGAAAAATATCTCGACGATCGCCTTTGTCGAAGTGCATGCTGCCGCTTTGTTATTCGCGATAATGGATTACAAGTATCTGCTTTTCTCGCTGTGTTGTTGAACGTCAAATGCAACTTTTATTCGTGCGATCGTATAGTGAAAATACAGTTGTGTCGAGTAACGCAAGAGTGAAGTATATGTTCCTGATTTTTTGTTTGCCTATACAAGGTAGGAACATTTCTTTAAAAATGTTTGAAATCGTTTGAAATATCGCGCAACTAGAAATCTGTGATTTTGCTACTTTTCTCCTCCTTCTGGAATGTTTTACACACACACACGCGCGCGCACACTCACACATATGTATATTTTATATATATATGTACATAAAACTGCTTATAATAAGTTTTTAATTAATATCTGTATAATAAGCTAATAGTGCATGTTTTTTTTTTCTAAACTGTTTTTAATATTGTTAGGGCAAGCAATTTAAAAAGCAATTTTAAAAATCAGTCACCGTTTGATTAAAAATTTTTCGTGATTAAATTTGTGTGACGCAATTTCTTACGAACTACAAGGAACCATAATGGCTTATTATTATAGTAACTTTTAAAAAAGCTTGTAAACCATTTTGAAACTGAATATACATATTCACATACCTAAAATCTATCTTCTAAATAAATGTTATCAACTTATTATCTTTTTCATCTGTAGCCGATAGATCCTTGATAATTTAATGAATATTTTCACAATTGTTTCTGTTTTTCTACCCCAAGCTACCCATTTCTAAAATCATCATAATATAATCGATCGTATTCAGGACCATTCATTTTTGAATTTGAGAAGGATTTTTATGCCAGTCTTTTTCAAGAAAGCCAACCTTCTTCTCTGGCGTGTTCTGTTTATTCTTCAAGGCTCGATCGAGGGGAACTTTCGGCCCGAGGCGCCACATCGATCTTGCCTTTTACTCTGGCCAAAACTTACCTCCGCTTTTCACCCCGCGTGTAACCTTTGACCCCTCTCCGTCGAATCGCCCGACTGCCCGCTTTTATTTCGCCGCAACATCTCCACCCTTATACCGGAAAACTTATTTATTTCATGCTCCCGGACAAAACCGGGTTCGCATATAGTTTCGCACGTGTCCGTTTCTGCGAGAACGGTCGGGAAAAATAGCACAATGGAAATGGACGATTTGAAGCAGCGGAGAAAGGTCAACTTTGATTAAAGCCGCTTCCGTTTTCCTCGTTTCTGTTTCATTTGGGCGCGGATTTTGGCAATATTTCCAAAAGAAACGCCAACCACATCTGTCCCCTTTGAGCGTCGCCTCGAGGCATTTGTAGCCGTAGAAGTAATATGGAAGTTATAATATAATTTTGCAATAATTTCACTTCGTAAAGAGAAAACAGGATAATAACAAAAACTCGCTTTTTTTACTTCGTTATATATGAATAGATATTGAATTTTATTAAATTATACAATGAAAAAAAAGAAAATTTATTCTAAAGTCTAAGATTATTTCTTGACATTAAAAAAAAATGTTTAATTTAAAAAAAAATAGATGTTTGGAGTAAAGAAAGTTAAACAAAACTTTCAAAATTTACTTAATTAAAAAATAAATCTTTTCTTATATATATATGAAAATATTTATGGGCAAATATTTGCCTATATCAAGTTTTTTTCTTTGTATATATTTTGAATAGAAACACCATTAAAATAAAACATATCTGGTATTTTCTGTTGCATTTTGAGTAGACAAATTAATTTTAACTTTTTACAAACTATTAAAAAATGTTATATTATCAAGGGACTTGATACTTTTTATTTCCTTTTATGCAATTTTACTAAATTGATACTAAAATGAGCGAGTTTGTGCATCAAAATGAATGAAAGTTGTCTGACAAAAAAGCGATACTCCTTTCTAATAAAATTGAAATTCTCGATTGTCCTTTTCTCCCTTTTCCTCCCTCTATTACAGCTGTCACTGCTTGTCGTCCATTATATCAAAATCTGATTTTAATATACATGAGAGACTCGAAGAACACAAACAGAACGTCGGTGAGCGCTGACGACTCATCCTCGTGTCATTCACAGCTTCACCCCCCTAGTTGTCAAAAGGGAAGTAAGACAATCGGCCGAACGTAATTTCCACAGAGTCACTGCTGCTCTGCTGACGTGAGCCGTTTTCTCTCGTCGCGTGACACGGCGATTTAGTAGTTCTATCCTAATTAAGAACTCCATTTCGCGATTCTTATTCCCGATAGAGTCCAACGAGGTCGATGTTACTCGCGGCAGTTACTCGTAATTGAAAACTAGGCATCCGACAGCCATGTGTACAGTCGCTGTTGAGCGAAATGGACATTGACTCGAAACTAGATTGATAATGTGAATAAAACGATTCACATATGACACTTTATTGAATATTTAGCTAATAAAACATTGATAGTTAAATAAGTTTTATTCGAAATCAGTAATCATTTCTAAGAAGTATTAATTAATACACGAAGAAAAATTAATTAATGTGTTAAGAAAAATGTTACAAATTCCTTTTGACTGACTTTTTATAAATATTTTTAAATCATCAACTGCTGATGTATTTAACCCAAAAGACTGATTTGTTACTTCTTTTTACTAAAAATCACGAAGAAATCTGCGATTGTGTCGCGAAGATTTTTCATTTTTTAATCGCGTTTCGTAATGCACGTAAATACGTGTGTCGTTTAAAAACAAAATTCTTTAATATTTTTCTTACATACAGTAGAGATTCAAGTTGTGAGATTTAGTTTAATCTTTGATGTTCCATTAAGTAATGGCCATGGAGTTCAGTTGGATATATCCCTTGTTCGTTTCTGACTACTATAGTCGGTTTGCTTTCCGGCGCATCACCGTAATTAAAGTCAATATTATAGATGTACTTACCTAGAATGATAACAGGAAAGTGGGATATCGAAAAATCTAAGTAAAGAGGAAGGATGCTCAAGAAAGTTGTGCTTCTGCGTTATGTGTATATATGTATATTTATAATCGCGGTCTTCATAAAAGTACAATAATAGCTTTATATCAAATCACAAGGAGAAAGTCAATATTCACACGAGTAGGCGTGGGCGATGGCTTTCGAGAATATCGATTCGCTGCGGATCGTGGCGTATAAGTTCTTTTTTTCTTTCTTTTTGTTATCCATTTATTTCTTTTTTCTTTTTTTTTTAACGACTTCCCTCCTCTCATGCGATCCCAACGAAACGGGGAAAGGATGGATACGAGCGAGAATCAAAGAAATAAGTAAAAACAACGCGGAAAGTGAGATATTAAACAAAACATCGGAGTAGACAATCAAGTAATAACAACAAACAGTTTAAAAAAACGCATTGCTTGTGTTGACGACGGCATGTGTTGTGCCAGCTTGGGAGGTACTGGAATGTGACGACTGACGTCACAGACGCGTCGAATAAATGGGCGATCGCAGTAAGAGTCCGTTGGTTCTTTCGGGCGTGCGAACTATGTCGATTAGTCGAGACAATCAGATTTAAGGCAGGAGAACAAAGCTAACATACGATGATCTTATTTTCTTTCTCTTCTTCCTCCAGTCCGGTCCTTCGCCTCGTTCCCCTCCTAGTTTGTCATCTCGCTATCGCTTCTTTCGCCTCCCCCTCCTGATCCTTGCGATTACTCCCCTTCGTTCGCTCACTTGTTACTATTATCATTTATACAAATATATAACAATATCCATTCATAATTCACAATTAACGATTACGATTACGTGGTCCGTGGTTCAGCCTAATGTACGGAGGCCACTTTACATACATGTCTCTTCACCCTACTTAACGAGGTGTTGATAGCCTTCCAGAAGAGAGGTGAAGAAAGAGACACGCTTTTGTCCTCTCGATAACTTGATCGGTTATCGATTGCATTGGTAAGAGAATGTTGCGCGAAGAAAAAATCGATAGACAGTTAAAGAAAGCTAATTAAACGA
This sequence comes from Monomorium pharaonis, assembly GCF_013373865.1. NCBI lineage: Eukaryota > Metazoa > Arthropoda > Insecta > Hymenoptera > Formicidae > Monomorium > Monomorium pharaonis. Next base: position 9,507,436 of record NC_050477.1, read on the forward strand.
ACTAGATTGCTTTCGATTCTCGCAACGCGCAACAATCGAAACGTATTCACATTATTCGTCGCTTGGATGACGTTCTATTTACTCGCGAATACACGCAGCGATGATACAGTCGACGATGATAAATCGAAGGCTCCGTGTTACTTCGGAAACTGAAAGCGTCGGAGGGGGAACGCGAAAGGGTGTGGAAACAAGGGTGTCACTAATCAGGCACTTCATAATGTCCTTCACCCTTTTCTCCGTGTTTCTAATCACTATCCGTGTCGGAAGTGTCTTGCTGTGCGTGACGATGATATCGGCGGCGCACTCGACAACGATGACGGGCAAAAAGTATATCTCTAGTTAAAACACATTCCTTGTTCATTCGCACATCCACGCTTTCCGTATCACGGTCATGTAAACAACAATCACGCTTGCTCTCACTCACTCTCTTCCTCCCCTTCGTCCACTTTCATTCTGTTTATTCATACAACACTCTACGGAGTTCTACTATCACGTTTTCGACGAATCTTCTTCTTTTGCTTGCTCCTCCTCCTTTTTCAACTCTTTCCTCCCCGCTACGTATTTACCACCATTTTCCTATTTTCCTTGTCATCACATGTATGGGCTATCCTTGGACCTCGTTAATACGAAAGCACGTAACTTCTGACTCGCGAACCAATCACAATCGAGACTTGTCTCTCTGTGACTCTTCGACAAGAGGTCATTAGTTACGTCGCTGTTAACGAAGTCTAGGTCATCAGCTCTGTTGAATCATCGGCGTCCATGTCTTCGGACGGCTTTACGGCAAGCTGTGTATATCCCATATTGATCTCTTTTCTACTGGACCAAGCCTGTGAATGAAACACAACGTGATGATACACGTTAATTTATCTTTCTTGTTTACAAATTTTTTCGTAAGTTGTATAAATTAGATTTCAAATTGTAAATTTAGATACGATATGCTATAAAATATTTTTTTAATTAGTATTTTGTGCTATATGTATACCTGAAGAGCGACAAATATCATTGCAAATAACGCAATTGATGCTAAACAGATAGCAACTGCCATAGTTGTGGCTGCTGTGACGGCGAGTGAAGCTGAATCGTTGTTATTTGTTCTGCCATAATTGTTGTATGTCTCAGAGAGTGCGGCATTAGCCGAGAACTCTGTCCCCGGTACTCTCCTTTTACCAGCCGGCGAGCTGTTCCTGCAGCCGCCTATAAATATTAAAAATATGCTTCCAATAATTATATAAAGATATTTATAAAAGCTGTAATATAATATTAATAATAAAACATTAACTGTCTAGAAAAAAAACATTTCATATTTTAAAACGTTACATTTTTTTCGATAAAAAAGAGTGATGTTAATTATAAGACGTTTATAAATAAAAAATAGATATTTGTCTATTTGTACAGATGTGCACATTTTATTGATATAAATATAAGATGTTAAAGATATAAATATAAAAATTACCGGTTTCTGGATCACAGAGACAACACTCCTCAACCTGAGGTCCCTTCTCGTTACCCGTACAGCATGGAACACACTGATTGTTTAACTTATCTAAATGCAGTGGTGGGGAACACGCGGCACAGCTGAATTTGCCGGGACCAGTGCATCTACGGCAATCAGAATGACAGCTCTTGCAGAGTTGAGTCAAGGAATCGTAGTATTGTGCCCCTAAGCACTCCATGCACAATCCACCTTCCAACATCGAATGAGGTGGACAGGAAGTACATTCTAGCGGGCCTTCGCCTGGAATAAATGTTTTCCCCGTTGAAGCAAATATATATATAATAAAAATGAAATATATTTCATCGATCAATTCAAGCGACTGATCGATTATAACTCACCTTTGCACGTGCGACAATAATGATGACATTTTTGACAACCGAAATTTGACTTAAAGAACCCTTCCGGACACTCGGGATGGCATTCGCCGGCCGCGAGTTGCCAGCCTCTCGGACAAGTAACGCACTGATCTCTTCTAGGCCCCGAGCACGTTTTACACGACAAATAACACTTGGCACATTGACCTCTGTCGCTGTAATAACTAAAATAAAAAAAAGACATATCGTTATTGTCTCGTTATTGATCTATTCAGCTGATGCTGATTACTTACCCTGGCGCGCAAGATGATCTGCATTCTCCGCTCTGTAGCTGCAAACCGTCTTGACATGCCGTACAATTCAGACGAGAAACGCAACTCTTACAAGTGTGCAGACAAGGGACACAAACCGGTCGCGATGGTTGCACTACAGAATAGTACGCGTCGTCACATTGTGACACGCAGCGTTTGCCCTGAAGAAGTAACGGGTTCGGGCAGGATATGCAGTGATCCTCTGTAGCGCCGGCGCAGGTTTCGCAGGATGAGTGACACGTCTTGCATTGGTTGTCCTCGTAATACTGGCCCGTGTTGCACTTACTGCGGCTCTCGGGCGCGCACAGGCCCTTCTTGTTCAGGCTCCAGCCGTCAATGCAGCTGGTGCAGCTCAGCGTGCTGCAGGTAGCACAGCCGGGCGGACATGCCACACATTCGCGTCGCTTCTTGTCGGCGCTGTAACCAGCCGGGCACGAGGCGCGACACGTGCCTACGACACATTTGTAGGAGACCGTTTAGCGGAAATTAATTACCGTTACAACATTTTGATCGGATACGACGGAGAGTATCGGATGTACGTCAAATCTTAAATCTTTTTACATAAGCTCTGATGCACATATATAAAACAAATCTAATATTTATCCCATTTCAAAAATTGCATATAAATATTTGACATATGTGTATAATTCTAATCTACTTGTTTATAAAATATTAAAGTCATCTTTTTATATTTAAATTTGAAAAATTTGCCATTCGTATCGAATATCTTTCCAATTATCTGAATACAATGTTGCATTTAGATACTAAAATATTAAAATATCCATATTTTATAGATTACCACGTTATGTGTCACATTTACTTATTGGCCTAATAAACCGTTTACTCACCGTTCAGAGCGAACAGCCCGGATCGGCAGGAGATGCATTGATTATCCGCCGTGCCGTTACAAGTCTCGCAGGTAGGATGGCACGGCGCGCAATTGTAATCCTGCGTCTCGTATGTATATGGCGGACACGCGGCGTAACATTTGTTCTCGTGCATCACCAAATGATGCTCGCAGCTGGTGCACTTGTCCGGTCTGTCTTGGCAGCTGGCACAGTTTGCCTCGCATGGCACGCATGTGCTGTTCTCAGTGTCTGCACCGAGGAAAGATACAAAATCGCGCGTTACTCGGTGTTAATTTTAAAAAGGAAAAGATGGAGAAAGAGATCTTAAATACGGAAACAAGAAAAAAAATTATTTATTTCTTCTCGTTCACGTACTTTCGTAGTAGCCCTCCGGGCATTGCTGAAGACAGACCGCCAGATCGGTGACCCGAAGGTGAGCAGGGGCGCACGAGAGGCAGGAATCTTGACCTGCACCCGCACAAATTTCGCAGGATTCGTGACATGGCCAGCAAACGCCGCCCTGGTTAGGGAAGCTCCTTGGGGGGCAGCGACTGACGCAAGTGCTGAAAAAGAGATAAGAGACCCCTCGCGTTTCTAAAGCGCTTTTCATTAAAAGGGATCAATGAAACGGCAAAGTATAAAATTAGAATTAATAGATTCATTGAGCTATTGTGTACCAAATGAATAAATTATAAAAATAAGATTAAAAAAGTATTTGTTTTGCGATGAATTAAATATCTTAACGAAAACAAAAAAAAATTTAATGATGGTTAAAAGATTTTAATTAAAACGATTTAATTAAATTTAATTAAAACAATTTTAAATAAAATAGCTCAATCAATATATATAAAACGATTATTTACTTTCTTAAAATAAAACAAATTTCATGCTCAAATCCTCCTACCGTTGTAATCCATAGTTTCGTGGCATTGCAAAATTATACTTCAAGTTTTATTAATTTTATAAAAATTGAATATATAGTCAGTGTCATCGTTTGACACATAACTGCATTAAAATATAAAATATAAGATCCTTACAGGAATAAAACATATTTATAACATTGTTCTCGATATGTATTATTCTGACATTCTACATTTATAGAATCGGCAAAAATATGCTAGAAGTCGTATTTTAAAAAGTGCACTCACTTATCGAGACGATAATTTTTACAAGCGACACACTGCGTCGGACCCTTGCCATAGCAGCCTTGCGCGTCGCACTGAGGATCGCAGTCGTGAGAATGTAGAATCCTCCTGGTAGTATCGAGAGAACCATCCGCTTGCGACGCCACCGACGGTGAATCGAAGGCGGACGCTGATGAAACATCACCGGGCAGATGGTTCGACAGGATTGGCGCCGACGAGCCATCCAGGGTGGCGACGGACGCTTGTAGATTCGACGCGGCGCCGGTGTACGGGCCTTGGTAACTCTGAAAGGTAGACGGAGAAAAGAAGTCCCTGTTGCCCGGATAACCGGACAATTGTAGCGGATCATCGTCTACCGTGAATGGATAATGGACGGAATGAGAAGGAAGGTACGCAGAATGTACCGGATTAAATTGCCGCGTGCGTATCCGGATCGGGTTCGTCGATGTGCCGTAGAAGATCAGCTGCCACTTCTTCAGGATGCCTGTAACAATGTAACAAAAGGCCCGAGTTATGGCGGAGCGATTCTTACGCAATGATAAGTTAAGAAAGTCTCTTGAGATCAATTGTAAATAATTTGTAATCGTTAAACATGATACAAGTTTCGAACTTGGAATTATTTTTATAAAAATTACAAATTTATCTTGCAATCCATTCGTGTAAAAAAACAATAATATACCAATAGATTTAACCAGTGGTAAAGGTATCAATGCCAATAAAGTTATTTGAGGTGGATATATTCAAAGAAAACAGGAATAATTGAATTTAAATAGAGGAAGCAAAAAATTTTATTTTACAATTAAAAAAATATTTGATTTTCCTGAAGCATCCCATACGAGTCAAATAGAAAATTGATTTATTACATACATATTTGCAAAATGAATTGATAAATAACGCTGGACTTGCCTGGTGAATTGACGTGCCGATTCCCAGCATTAATGATCTGCAGAGTCCATCGACCGTCAGCCTTTTCACCCCAGAAGTGTACACTGAGAAAGGGCCAGTCGTCAAAGTTAGAGCTGAGAACGTCGCGCGGCCGCTCGAATAATAGCGTCGAAGTTGTGCCCATCGGTGAGGTCAATAATAGTCGCAAGTTTCCTCGAGGGAAGAACCTCAGAGAAACCTTGTTTCACGATCGAAAATTCAAATTTTGTAGTTGTTTCAAGTTGACATCGAAATAGCAGACATAAATTATAATACTACAATCTCCTGATTGTTCTTAGAAAATCGACATAATTACTTTACGACACAGTAATTACAATGAAGTAAAGAAATTTGTAATAACTTTAAGTGATTACACAAGGACAACAAGTTACTGAAGTAATAATCGACTAAAGACTAGCTACATTTAATATTTATTAAACTAATTATTGTAATAATTGTGTGTTAAAATTAAGTGGCGGGAGAAAGAAACTTTCTTCGGCATGTGATCTTACCTTACACTGCACGTGCTCCAAGAATCGCACCTCGTTCAAAGACCCAGCGCATCCGGTGACATCCATGTACGCGCTCAAGGTGTACCCATATGTGGGATCGATCGGTCTCTCCTCGTTGATCTCGTCCGATTTGCAGATGTGCTGCGGCGGGACATTGGTCCATTGTTCGGCCAGATTGACCATGGCGCCCGCGTCCATCAGACCGTAGCCGAACTTGTGGGAGACTTTTCTCTTTACGCCGTTCAGTATCCAGCCGGGTTCGTTGGTCAACGGATCGGATCTCGAGGTGAGCACCACCAGGTACTGCATGTCTCGCCATGTCAGCGTAGGGTTTGCCTCGAGGGCGAGGGCGGCGATGCCGGCGGCTAACGGCGCCGAGGCGGACGTCCCGGTGTGTTCCACCGTACAAATGTGATCGGGACGCAGCTTGGCGTCCATGTCCACCGTGGCGACGCTTTTGTCGTTGCCCGGCGTACCTGACGAGTACGTGGATGCCAAGGTCGAGCTGCACTCCTCGAGATACCATGGCTTATAGCCGCCCTGTGTCGCGCTCGATATCGACAGTGTGAAGATGCTGTTCGTGTAACCGTCGCAGTTACATGAGTCAGTGTGCCGACCGCCGTTACCAGACGCCCACACGAAGATCGAGCCCTTGCCCTTACGACCCTGCGTAGGAAGAAAGAAAGGATACCGTGAATATTCGCGACCAACGAAAAATAAACGCGCGATCCGCGACAAAGCGATAGGATATAATAGTTTTATGTTATAATATTTATAATAACGATTTAATTAGATGACAACTATATAATCTTAAATATATTATAAAAATAATAATTTGAAACTGTAAACAAACCAAAGAAATATTTTCTTTATTAAAATCTTCGTAATTAAAAAGAAATGTTTATTTTTACCAAGTGAAACTGAATAAAATAAATTTTTACGCGAGAGATATTATTCTATGTTGTTTCAATTAGCATTTGTTTCGAAAAATTAAAAACTGAGTTATTTTAACAATACCGTAGTGTGGTAAAAAGTTATTCCAATAATATACAATATTATTTAGTTTACGAAAAATTTGTGGGAAAACGACAAAAACAAAACAATTTATAAAGTTATTTTAAACAAATTATTTTCTGCCGCGAACTAATATTTATTTTTAACCGAAAAATAATTTAACATGCAATTAAAACAATTTAAATAAAAAAATTAAAATGTGTTTCTACAATTCTTTCTAAATATTTATATTTTATAGGGTAATAATCCCAACTATCAGTTCAATGTATAATTTGCAATAGAAATGCAAATAATATAAACCTTCTTTTATAATCCATAACTCTTACTACTTAAGTTCGTCAACGACAACGATGTCGCAAAGGAATTTTTAATCCTCCCGCAGTAATAAAATAAAATATCGAAAGGGGGAAATTTCTCGCCACAAAAAATTAATTGATCCTTTCGCTTCGCGCGGAGACGCGTGCAAAAGCGATATATAGCTTACGCTCGTCACTCCGTAAATAAATGCCCTCCTTGCAAGAGGGCCCGGGCCGTCGACGGTCTTGCCGTCGTCCTCGGGACCCCAGGAGGCGCTGTATATGTCGATGTGATCAGGATTCAATCCCAGAGCTCTGGCCTCGACGGCGTCGTTTACCGGACCATCGAGCATTCGCACGCCTGAGAACACGGGGAATATGTGCGTGAATGGGTCTTCCTTTTACCTCTCTCGTGTGCCGTGATTTTTATATCATAGACTGTCGTGCAGATTGTTAACATCGATTTTAAGGACACCCGAGACTCCGAACGACCGAAGCTCGAAGTAACAGAAAGAGAGAAAATGCCGACCCATGAACTCCGGTCCAGCAATTAATTCACAATTTCTTACCTCGCGTTCTATAATTTTCATTAAATTTATATAAATGACCTTATAAGTAATTTTTATGATATGAATATTTCTCGGTATAACCGTGTGTGATTTTAATTAAATTTTTTATATGACCCCAATTTGTGTTTCTTCGATCCTCTTATCCGTGCATTAAAAATATTTAAAATCTGCATAATTAGATATTCGTAAATTTATTTGATGCGAGATCTAAACTAATTTGCATTACTCTATTTTTGTTCGGCTTGTTCTCTTTTCAAATATATTATTTGATTATTATATCAAAATCGTTTTTATTAAACCTGAAGCTTCAGAGAATTTCATTTATACCAATTTCACTCTCTTAAAACTCACCTCATAAAGTAATATTCTAGCGAATTCAAATTAGTCTCATTTAACTAACATTCAAAATCAAATTCCTTCAAATCACACGGCGGTTAAAAGCCTCCGGATGAAAATAACTGGGAAATTCTATGTCTCTATCGCGAAATTTTATCGCGATCTTGATCCTCGTACAAAAGTGTCTCGTAGGCAAACGATGGTTAATTGCAACCGCGACATTCGCCACCGCAGTTTCGTTATCGCGGGAAACCATCGCGTCTCGCGGCTCTAACGAAATTTCTCGCCAATTCGCTGTATCGAGATTTCAAATTTCGCTACGAGGCGCGCTCGCAACGACCATCAATTCCTCGAATTCAATATCCGGTTAACGCTGCTGTATCGCGCTATCATTTCGACTCCCGCTCTATTCCACTCGTCGTAAGCCCCCGACGGCTTACGGACGCTCGTTTCGCTTCGAAGTGGGTTAACGGAATTAATACAGCTCGATAGCATCGAGTCGGGAATAGCGGCGAACGCCCGGAAAACCTGGCCTATTCTTCAGCGGGTCGGACGATAAAGCGACCACCGCCAGACCTGACATTCCCAGCGGTTGCTTGTACTATTTATTTCCGCGCGCGGAGCGATTCGCCGGCTAAGTCAGCGCTGGAAACGATCCCAAGGGGATTCGCTCACATGGCATAAGAAAAGATAAACATCGTCTTCGAGACAACGAAGCGAAAGCCCATCGTTTAAGTCGTGCATTAAGTGATTATCGGGCATCGACGAAAGGAGCGGAGCGTTTCCGCGGATGTGAGATTGACGGCAGCTCGAATAGACGACGAGCTCTGTAATTAGCGTCAATCTTCCTCGACAGCGATTAATGTATCGAGCATATAAATTTCCAATAATCTTTTTTGTGGAAGATATTCTCGTTTTCGCGTAATTTTTTTTTGTAATTAGCGTAGAGAATAAATGGGCGAGTGCGCGTCGCGACTCGCTCGGATGTTAGATAATGAATCTGAATATAAACCGTGATTAAAACCAAATCGAAGGATTATTAGGTTTCCCGTTAGTCTGAATATTAAACGGACGAAAGATTTTAGTGCATCCCTCGGTGCTCGGGAGAGTACAAATGCACCGTCAACATTTGTACGCGCGAGTTGAGATAAGAGCGCACGCTCTCGTCGCCTGAAATACTAACACACCTGAGTAACAACCTATTTCAAATTTCAACAAAATCCGTCAGAACATAAAATTGCCTCTACCAATTTCCAGTTTATCAAACGCAGGAGTATAAGGAAAGGGAAATATTGATCCCTACTATATATGCGTTATATATGCATACATTATATGCACTTCATTCAATTTTCGTGTTATCTGCAAAATATACAGGCCGTAATTGAAGATGATAATTCAATTTTCCTATAACTCTAACGGCATAATTTATCAAACATGACGACACATTTAAAATCTTTCAAAATCAATGTTTTATAAGTGGCTTGTTCATGAATAGATTGCATGCGTTGCACGCGTATTAAATGATTTTATGTTAGTGTAATTCGTTATCTCTTTCTAAATTATCTTTCTTTTCGTAATGAAGAGATGAGGTGACGGACAATTATGAATCACTTAAATTTAATTTTCATTAATTTGTACATATTTAACGATTAAGCAAGTTGTCAATGTCGATGTAAGAAGTAGATTATAATTTCAAAGAAAATTATTACTGTATTCAATAAACCAATTAAATTTTGGAAAAACATGTAAAAATGTGTACATGTAAATATATATCTCTGTGGATCGACATAATTAAATACGTTGATATATACATTTTTAATACTAAAAGTATTATAATTTCAAGGAATTATTAACCTTATATAAAAAAACTTTATTAAGTGGGTTATTAAAGGTAACTTTCTTGGTTTTCCTAAATATCAGCTATAATTAAGAAAGTAATTTTATGTTACAATAATTACAAACTAGTTAAAAAATGTAAAAAATAACATCTTCAATTTTATTAATACATAAATGTCTATAAAAATATTTAATTTTACAAATTTGACCCATAATTGGGACCTTTAAATTAAAAAACAATTGTTAATCAGAATTAGAACACGCTAATTGCTAGATATCTAAATTAACGCAATCAGAAATATTAAGAAAAAAGTTTTCTTCCTCATAAAGTTTATGAATAAAATGCAAAGTTAGTATTTCGTCAAAAGAACCAGTGTATTTTGGAACTAAATAATATAACCATTTTCAAAATGTCCTATGAATGTTTTAATAATAGTCGTGTATATACGATTAACTAATATTTAATCTCAATAGAAATTAATTAATTTGACATGAACTTCCTTCATTTATCAAATTATATTTTCAAAATAGCGTCGGAATAATCTCATTATTTTCTTTCATAATTAATTTCGTCATTATACGTGTGGCTATACTTATCTACTTATTTCGATATCATGGTGTAAGTGAACTAACCTCCGATACTGGCGTTATAAGCTACTCCGACACCGCAGTATTGGTTGAAGGCGACGGCGGCGACTTCGCCGGCACATCGAGTGCCATGCTTGTTGTCGCCGTTGTCCCTCGGCATCGGGTCGTCATCATTGTCGTTGATATCCGTACTGGCTAAGTGATCGTAGTTAAGCGCGAGATCCGGATGATTGGTCTGGATGCCGTCGTCCAGAATCGAAACGACGACACCCTTGCCGGTGTAGCCCTTCTGCCAGGCCGGACCGAGGTTCATGTCGTAACCATCCTTGGCGCCGCCGTTCTACGATAATAAAATATTAAATTCAATTTAGCTTGGACTATTTAATGAAGAACATATATATTCTCTTCAGCGCAATTCATTTGTTACCTTTTTTTTTTAGTACACGGAGTGTAAGGAAATTTAAGAATAAACTAATTTATGTTTCAACAATTGCAATTGTACAAACGTTTTCCTTCACTACTTAAATGTAACTACTAAATACGTGCTTTCCTTAATAAGATTTTTAAAAATTAATTAAACGTTTAACTTATTACTTCCCATAAAATAAAAAGGACGTTAGCTCCATATCCACAAATTTATACCTTGCATATAAATTTTATGATTATTTCAACATTAGTGTTAAAATATTTTGAGATCATTTATTTTCCTGATTTTTTATTTCCGTATATTTCTTATTTTTCGTGAGTTACAATTGTTTCAGCAAAATACTAAAAGCTTTTGTTACGTTAAATATACAGTCCATACTTCCGTAAATAGAAAAGAAATTTACGTTGTATTCCAAGCGCAAAAAAATATTTCGTTACGACCGAAGATTTTGATGATAAATCGCGCACGGTACGGTACATGATTCTTTGACAGGAATTAATTCGCGAATTTCGTGTTACCGTATATGACCGTTGATTGATATTCGTGTAACGCTGTACATCTCCACACGCGCGTATACAATTTCGTGGATTAATGGATTACTAGCCACACGACAAATTCGGACGCCACAGCTTTCACAACGTGGTCTCCGTTATACTAGCAAGTAATCTTACTTGCTATGGACGTAGATAATGGACATTCTCAACGGGCGGTTTTCCAAATTGTTATTCTATTGTTAACGGAACAGCGTATTAATGTTTCTTTTTCGAGATATCTATACTGAAAAAAAATAACTTCACTAAATTTTTCAATGATAAAATTTCTTTAGTTTAAACATTTATGTATTTTAATTAAATACATAAATACTTCAACTAAAGAAATTTATACAAGTTAAAAAATTTAGTCAAATTAACTATTTCTTTCTCAGTGTATCAATTTTTATAATATATGTATATTTCATTATGCGTAATATTAATATATAGCTGAAACTTCTAAAAAGTTTTCAATATCTATACCAAATCCCTCAACAGAGATTTTTCGATCGCCAAATGCTATATCGTGCGCCACCACTCTCATAAAAATGTCGACGGTGTTAAAATTCCATGCGAATTTTGACAGAGCTATAGCTTCTCCGATCGGCTATCGCTAGCCACCCAGAGATATATCGAGCCGGACAAAAATATATGCGAGACATGATTCGAACCGCCGCGCCGGATTCGTATCCCCTAACAAACGTTCGTTTTATGCATTTATAATGAATTGATTATTGCGGGGATCCGGCTACGAATGACATTTTGCATTTGTGTGCGTTATGAATTTGCGTAATAAATGTACACTATGGAAATATGCGAATGTTTCGTACGTGTTTCCCCAGCGATCACTCGAGTCCTCGTGTGGTCATATTCAAATCGCGGTGAAAAAAAATTCACGACAGCGACGCGATAAATTCGTGCGTGCGTGGCATGATATCGTAGACTCTGTAAGATTATCCATCACGAGAGATATATAAGCGCTTAAGCACGACAAACACATCGATCCCACAGATTAAACAATCTATCATTCTTATGATACAAAGAGATCTTCATATTTGTAAAAAAATAATAATTATGGTGTGATAAAAAATAGCTTATAAAATTCTTTAAAATTAGAAATAATCTATCCGTATAAAAATTTATTCACATTTTAGCAAATGCATTTTTATATTTGTTAATATTTAATATAAAATTAAAATCGGAAAATGTTTAAAAACGTTGAGAAAATCTAATAGGATCTGATCAGATTTCCTAATTAGAATCAAATTTATAAAACATTATGTTTCCAATCTGACCTTTATAGGATTGCTTATCAAAATCTATAGTTTTTTGATTGGATTCTGATTTAATCCCTAAAAAGTTCTTTATGTGGGCAGATTTTTATAGATAGAAAGAAAGGTGATAGTTTAAAATCAACTTTTATCGTATGTATATAAGTTAAAAAAAAATTGTAAATAATATAAGAGAAATTGCTATTTTGCATAATGCATAAAAAATCTTAATTCTGGCGCTGATTACCGCGTAAATTCCGTATTATCTATATATCAAGAATAATCTCGGATTTGAAAACGTAACGACGCTTCTGCATGCACATGAATATATGGGAAATACTTTCGCGGAACGCAAGAACACAAGGCTATTCTCTAATCTCTACGATGTTTTGCAGCGCGAACTGAGCGGAATTGGAAGATAGAACATTCGCATCGAATACACGATTCAACAAATGTTGCATTTCGTATATTAAAAATCAGTTTTCTCTTCACGAAAAAATTTTGCAGCAATTACAAAAGTACTGTATTGTTTATCAGGATCAAAGTTATAAAAAATGAAATGATGAAAAGAGTAATAAATAAATATATAAAAAGTTGAGAATTAAGAAATCAACTCTTTAACTGCATTATTTTTTAAAACTTATTCTACGAGTGCCTTTGCAACAAAAATTTCGATTAGGACTTGTGATCTGTCAGTTGATTTAAAGGAGCAATTTTTAACGGATAATTTAGCAAAAAACTTTTTTAACGATAACATGCTAAAAAGTGTAATAAAATAAAAAAATTTTTTTTTCTTTCGGAATAAAAAAGAGAATCACGCCTCGAGAGATGTGCGGGGCAGGAAACGTTGGCGATACCTAATTCGAAGGATTCCCGCTTGGAATCTAACGCGAGCCCGTTTCGGGCTATCGCGCGAGTGAAGCGCATGTAAAAGGACAGGAGAGGTTTCTCTTGATCCGGCTCTCGTACATTACGCTCGTAACTCATCGTGATCAGGGACGCAGCGCGGTACGTGTTCTCGTCGCGGGAACACCGACAACCGGGAATGTGCCAATCTCCGTGTCGATGCACCACCTTTCTCGCTGCTGCTTTTTTACCGGGTCATTCGGAGCCGGGCGCGTCGCCCCACGATGCCGGCACCGTTTTCCCCGGCAATTCCATTAACTAGATTGCGCATTGTCGTGCTTGCCCGTGAAGAAGACCCGGGGGCATCGACGCATGTCCCTGGTCGTCCGTGTCAGCGCTTATCTGCAGAGATTTCGGCGGATCAAGGAGAGACAAAGAGCGAACAGCCGAGAGCGCGGTATGCGCCGAGAATACAACGGGATCAAAACTCGATAGCTCGGAGAGGAGGAAACGTAGTCCAACGTAAGTGCAACATTACCGACCTGCTTGTCGTAGCTATCGCCGTTCCAGCTCGTGGATACGGAATTGTCAATATCGCTCAAACCGTACTGTTCGTCGGTTTGATGAAAAGTAGGAAAGGCTTTCGATCTTGCGTCACCTTAATAAAGATTTTTACCGAAAAAAATCTAATAAGATCTAAAACGAGATTGTAAAGTTAAAAAGTCAATGAAATGTAGAAAAATAAAAAAGAAATCTCACAAGAAATTATTTTTTTAATGCTTCGATTAAAAAATTTGTTTTTTTGCAAAAATGCAAGACTGTCTTGTACCAAAATCAAGGAATCTTTGATTGGGTATTCCACGTTCCTTTACATTGATCGATCTATCGATCTCTCGGTTGCTTCTTCCCTTCCGATGAACGCAAGCAAAATTATCCAGCGAGAAACGCCAAATTTACGGGCACCGTGCATAAGAACGCCGTAATCCCATCAGCGTGCTGCGAATGAGGCGGGATGGGTTCATGCGCACACATTGTGGACGCATATTGTGCTCGGGAAAAGACAATGCAGTCCATTGTCTCCCGCGACGCGTGCGGTCGACCTGGCAAAAAGAGAACGCAGAAAAAGCCCCGCGGCCAAGTCGGATTTACGTCGGGCCGGGTTGTCCCGGCTTCGTCTCCGGACTCCCGTCCCGGCGTCTTCTGCGGCACGACAAAAGCGATCTAGACGAAACGTCGTTTCCATAGACTGCGACACAAAAATCTCACCGTACGAAGTTTAGGATACTCCCTACCTAAAAATACAAAAAGAAAAGCACATCGGAAGCGAGATTTGACTCTAACTATCTCCTACATTGCAAAACGTACCACGAAATAATTCAAACAAAAAAATTTTTAATTTGATATCATAAAGATTAATACATTACAGTTTTTATAAAAATCCTTAATATAATTTAGTAGTTTGAACACAAAATACAATAAAACATTTAAACTCTAATGTAATTAGAAAAATTGTAATCTGGATTAATTAATACATAAATATACATATAAAAAAGAAAATTATTAGAGATGTGATGAAAATCATTGATTTCTTTATTCTAAAAAATATTCGAAAATGTACTGCAATAAATACAATTCCGAATGTAGAGCATAGTGCATTTTGCATTTTCCACAAATAATTTTTTTTTTAGTGTCTACATTTCTTAATAATAGAAGAGAATAATTAACAATACAAGAAATAATATTATTATTAAATATTATTCGAAATTATATTTGTATTTAGGTTATACCTTCAAAAAGAAATGCTTTTTACCTCCTTTACGAAGTGTGACTAACAAAATTAGCATTATACGATGAAGATTAGAATGATCAAACTTTTAAATTTGAAAAATCTTAATTTATTTAAAATTCTAGAATTGTTATATATGTTCCAAAAATTGAAACACTCTATCGTACAATATAACCCTTTAAACTGTAAAGTTTGTCTACTTTTTGCTTTAATCACGAGTCTTCGTCTAATCATCTATTAGTTTTCTATAAGTCTAATCTTTTATTAAAAGATTAGATGGAGACTCGTGATTAAAGCAAAAAATAGATTTACAATTTAAAAGATTATATTGTAGGATAAAGTAGTACATTTTTGAACATGTATAACAATTCTATTCTATAATTCTAAATAAAATAAATGGTTCCAATTCACTCCTCTAGCATTATATTATACATACAATTTTATATTTGATATGATATTTTAAAGTGTGTTTATTTTTTACTTCGACTCTCTTGTCAGTATCTATAGTCGGTGTTATAATAGATTTTATTCTCCGATTTAATCTTCTATCGTGTTACACATATATAATTTTATATATAAGCTGATCTTTAAAGTTTGTCTATTTTACATCAAATTTGCTTCAACTTCAATTATTCATATCTAGTTTATAATATTATTTAAAGCTAAAGTATAAAACATCCACTCTAAAATATCATATATTTGCTGCAAATCGTGTAAAATTATTATTACCTTCCCCATCTTGCTTTTTTTATCACTAAACGCGTTTTACCTAAATAATAAATTATTAAATGTCACTGTTATTTTGAGAAAACATTTATAACATGACAATATTTTAAAAGAGCAGGTTATTCCTGCATATTCAGACATGCGGTGATAAAAAATTAATGTGAAAACACGAGACAGACCCGAGACGAATTTCCAATGAGAAATTTACGCTGATTAATTTGCCTTCGGATATTTCTGTGCATGCTGCAGACATGCACGGTATCGATGTGATATATACCAGTAGGGGGGGATATCACAGGTGGTTTATCAGCTTACGTAAGCCCCGGCTGTCTATCGCGCTCCGGGCGACGCCCAGGGCGTCTCACGGCTGCATCCCGTGCTTTTATACGTGGCAGTTTCCGCACCCGGGTTTCGAGTGTCGGCATATTTGGGCATTGCTCTCTGTAAATAGAGAGAGGAGGCCCGAGATATCGAGCGTTCGCCTGGGCTGCTCCAATTTCATACCACCCGATATTACGTCCATTATGCAAAATCGTAATCTTCATGATATGACGCGCGCCACGCCGTTTCTTTAAGGCTCTCTGCTCTCCCTCCCTCTCTCTCTCTCTCTCTCTCTCTCTCTCTCTCTCTCTCTCTCTCTCTCTCGCTCGCTCTCTCTCTCTCTCTCTCTGCCGCTCCAGCCACATCGAATCACAACGTCAGAAGCGAGACGTGGACTTTTCTCGTTGCAATACACATCGGAATAAGCGAGGAGAGGAAAAAGAAGTCTCGAGAGAGAGAAAGAGAGTGCGGAACCTATTTTTGTAAGTGCGCCGTTACGCAAACTGAATTTGTTTATTCTTCATATCGGAAAAGAAATTACATCTATATATTTTTGCAGCTGTTTGGTTCGTCCAATCTCGTTCGCGTACAGAGTGGCCTGTATATAATGCAGCAGGATAAATATATAGGTTTTCGGAACTTTCTTTCATCTTTGATTCTTTGATCAATTTGCAGCCGTTCGCTCCCTTTGGAAGCGAAAACTTGATCGCGTCTCACTTCTCCCTCCCAACTTTTTGATATTCAGCTTTGAACTTCTCTTTTGCGATTCTCGAATTAAAATACTGCCAAAGTACACGGGATGAAACGAAGATAGGATTTCCCATAAGGGAATTAAGAATCAAAGTAACTAGCTATCTATCTCTCCAGTAACTACCTACAGCGTTCGTAGAAACGGGTGATCGGGATGCTCGAATCCTTACGTTCTCTCAAACGTTCGCCAATGAAAGTAGCCAAAACAGCTAGAAAAGCCGGGACACTCGATATAGTCGAGAGAACTTCTCGGCAAGTTAGGCCGAGACGCCGTGCTGGCGGGATATGTGTCGGAGAAGAGCGAACAAGCGAGAGAAAAAGAAAGAGAGAGAGAGAGAGAGAGAGAGAGAGAGAGAGAGAAGTTTCTACCGGAAATATCGAGCAAGCCTGCCAAAAGCTAGCTATCCGCTTCCGCTGTTTCTCGCCACTACGCTGTTCTAGACGGCGCGGCTGCATGTTATAAGCTGCTTACGCTACCGCAAGAAAACGCATGTACAACACCACTGCTCCATTAAGGCCCAACTGATCTCGCGAGAAATAAATATCCCGAGTCCAGTCGCGCGCGATGCACCAAGTGTCGAGATTTATTGCTGTTACACAGAAAATTCAAGTTTCCCGCGTTTATCATTCTCTTTCGTTAGTCAAAATATCTTTCTCGCTATTAAAAAGTCAATTTTTTAAATCTATACGCTATGTAAGTGCGTATTTTATATGTATCTATAATTATAAACTTTGGAATTATCAATTATTAATATTTCAACGAAACTAGTAAGCAATAAATTAAAATCATATACTATTAAGTATCAATTTAACTGTCAAAAAATTTCTATCGTATTATCACAAAGTAATCTTGATGTAAAAAAATACCTATCTAATCTTTTCTACAGAGCATAATCTTTTTTTTAAACATGGAAATAATATGTAATTGTAGATAACGCGTAGAATTAAGGATAATCTCGCTTGAGCGCTTTAAATAACAAAACACCTCGGTCTCTCTAGCGCGCTGAATGCGATGATCAGTCTGGAGAGTTAATTTGGTGCGATTAAACCACGCCAGAACGGAAGAGCGACGTTCTGTCCGACAGGATCGCGAAGTGGAAGAGGTCTAAAACAAAGTCAGACGCGTTGCTTTCGATAATCTCAGGTTGGCCCGCGCCGCCGCCACCGCCGATCGATTCCCCGACGGCTCTCGCTCAATAAGATCGCATTAGTCCGCGGCCGCTAATTGGATAACAAACACGCTGATTGACTGTTTGCACGGGACTCCGAGCCATTATGTGCGATAATTGTTTACTCGCTCACGATTACGGCCGAGTTATGCAAGTTATGCGAGCGTTTTGCGTGAAATATGTAACCACGTTTAAGTGTGTGCATCGAGCTGCAATGGAAACGCCGCAGTATATCTCGGCTATTACAGTTCGAGATATGCGATGATTCGGCGTAATAAATTCGCAACTAAAAATCGCGATTTACGTCAGACTTTCTAATTAATGAGGTACGTTAACGTTAGAATTAAACAATTTGTGATTATAGATGACATAATAATTGTAGAAGATTTATGATACTCTCCTTAAATTGATATTGTCTGATGAAAATAACAGTAAAAAGGTCTCGGAATATTATTCTTATTTATTATTCATTACTCATTATTATATCTCTTTTCTATTACAATATTATATTTTTATTATGTGTTAACAAAGTCGATTACGCTTTATACTTTGACTCTGTGCATCGTTACATGTCAGGTTACTGGGGCATTTACTTTAGAATTTCTTTGGAGTGACATCATCGATAGATTCTTCTCAAGAAAAAGAAAGAAATAATCGGAAGTGTCGACTTAGATACCGCACGGAGCTGGTTCGATTCCCGGTCACGTATCCTGTCGCGGCGGTCTATACGGCGAGATGTACTTACCAGGTACCATTGTTCCTTGAAAAGCGGGTCCGTGAACAGGTTCTGAAGTGGCACGCCCCTGTTTCTTTGGCGATGGAAGAGGGCGGCCTGCCGCGGGCGCGGACCAAAACCGCCGCCGAAGAAAGGCTGATAATCGGCGAACGTGTAGGACGTAGCGCCGAAGTCGCGCTTCTTGCGCTTCTTCTCGTGCTGTTGCTGGAACCAGTGCACCTGCAACCGAAAGCATATCGGATCTGCAACAGAGCCTTTTTGCACCACCGCCCTATGATCGACTTCGGGCTACGTCATCGTGCTATAAACTTGAATAACTTCGGCGGACCGTCCTAAGAGCCATTAGCCTTTAAAATAACGTTTTGTTATCTCTCACGTCGCTCTACGTTAAGTTCCACGCGACATTACATGATAATGTAAAACAGTAACATCGCAAATTTTCCGAATATTATTATTATTATTGTTATTATTATTACAATATGTTTAGTATATTACTTTAAAGAATTATTATATCGATAATTAAAAGTCAGAAGAAATCTAATTAATTTCAAGAGAGAAAGAGAGACATGATAATAAAATTGTCTTTTTGTCTTTTTGTAAGAGAAAATCTACTCGTAGCACCGACATTGTTTATCACCCTGTTGATTGGCCAAACAGCTATATATTGCGACGCTTCGACGTGGAAAATTCACCAGGGCAGATTGACTCAATCGAGGGTCATAAATCGAACAATCACCGAAAAACGCCTCGGGGAACGAGCTTTAATTTTCGCGCGCGCCGCGTTTCTCCCGCTTCATTCATATCGTCGCGTTGGATCCAGACGCATTGCGATTCGATCGCTCCGGTACCGCCGACAGATTCACGACCCTCACGCAATTTTGGCGAGGGTCCAATATACGCCAGCGGATCACAAGCGAATTAGTTTCACGGTCGCATTGGAGACGCGCGCCGATGCAGCGATTTTCATATTTTCAAACTAACACGACGAGTGTAAGAAATTCGGTACATGTGCCGCCCCAGATCGATTATTGAACATGCTAAAAGTCCCTTAAAATCAAACGATTATGGCATTCGTGCAGTGGAATAGTAGCAGATGTTGCCGCATTCTCTTATGAATTATAAATAGCTGTAGAGAGAAGCAAAAACTTCAAATATTATATAGAAAACGTGAAGTTGTGAAAGAAAAAAACTTTTGTGATCACTAATTTAAAGAAAGTTGTAAAATTCAAAATATGAACGCGAAGAATTCTTTGTGTGTGTTCGTACTTAGTTTTCAATATACCGAGTTTCTCGAGTAGTTTCATGAAGGCTTTTTTGGATGACATGTAATAAGAAAGGTTAATAAAAAAATGAGATGTCAACAATTTTTATTCTCTCTCATTCGCGCAATAAGTTTCGCCTCGATACGAGACACTCTACGTGACACTTTCTCAACGTGGGCAAGTATAAAATAAAACGTCCTCCATCTACTTTTTTAACGAACAATTAAACGGTTAATTAAGCGTGCTGCACAATTAATAAGCAGACGGTCATGATCGTCGGGAGGACGAGAGAGATTTCCCGGTCACGTATCCCGTGGCTTTGCCCGTCATAAATCCCGGTGATCTCCGAGCCGTGGCGTCGTTCGGAAAAAAAGTATCTCGCGTAGAAGTTACCCCCGCACGTTCGCCCTCCCCCGCCCAAATGACATTTTCCTCGCGATAACGCGTTCCCCGCGTGCACCAGCTCATAATTAATGCTACATCGCGCGATTTCCCCGCAATGCATACGAGAAGAATTGGGTTTCTCTTGTTTTTTTCTTCCTTTCCTTCTCTTTTCGAAGCGATATATTTTTCCGACCACTTCGCCTACCTACCATCCTTCCACTCCGTAATTTTGCACCCGCGAGAAGAAGCTTATCGAGACGAGGACAATGGCGGAAAACGCGGCGACGACAATATTGTCTCTCGAAACAGTGAGATATTTTGCCACGTCCTCGTGAGAGAAGGGACGACGAGAGGCTTCACCGAGAGTGCACTTAAAGCGACCACCAGGTATTTCCCGCGCGAGCACTAAAGTGATATTATAGCGAAGAATTCGGAAAAAAATCTACAGATACAAGGAACAAAATTCCATAAACTATTTACAGGTACGACGGATCTATGATTTATTACTTACCGCTGGATAAATAATGCAAACAAAATATTTCTCTTTGGTAGAGATGACATCTGGGAAAAATATATAATTACTGGACCAAAGGTTAAAAATATTTTATTACCGTAAAAAAAATGAGTCTTGCTTCACAAAGTTGTAAAACAAATTTCGTCCTTGCCTGTGACTTTTTTTTTACAACTAAAAAACTCAACGTTTACCACAACGCTGAAATTTCGACTGGAACCGAACAAAAATACGTTTCTGGTCAATGAAAAAAGGAAGACACATTTTGCGATCCTTTGTGAAGTGTACCGTTACTGTTGAATGTTCTGTCACAGTGACAGAATATTTAGCCATAAAAAACTGCACATAAACGGGGAATGATTTTTTTAAAAGCTGTATATTGAGAGAAAAAGACAACATTGTTATGATGGGAGTATTTATGCGACGAATATTGCATAGCTTGTTTTTAAAACATCTCAATACAAAATTTATATCCTCTCTAGCTTTTTTGTTCCGTCGATTTTCCAGACTTTTTAAAGGTCTTTCCTTCTGTTCCAATTTTGTTACAAATAATTTTTTTTTCCAATAAGGTCCAATAACACGATTACAACAATCTTATAAAATTAAAATTAATAAAAAATTTAATGCAAACATATAACTAATTTCCTTATTTAAAAATCGTAAAAATGCGACGATTGTAGAGTTTACCTTTGTAATATCATCGTGTCATCCTTGTTCTAGTTCACAATTCTATCCTAGGCTTTTTTTTGTATCGGACAAACATTCAGCTCACTCATCCCAGAACGTGCATTTCTCGCGATCGTTAACGTGCCTTGAGGCGGAATCGACCAATTAAGCTGTTGTGCCGAAACGCACGCCGCACCGAGCTTTTGCGCTGACTGATAGTAAAGAGTTCAAGTTTTATCGAGTGATTTAACAGCGCTCATAGCAATGAATTTTCTGCCCGACACGATTGTTACAATCGTAGATATCGGCTCGTTAACGCGTCGGCTATCCAATACATTTGAAAAACGTTTGCTTCTATATGTACATATATGCGAAATATATACGAAATATTTCTCTCTTTTTCTTCTTCTTTACTTATGATTATAATTATTTTACTTGTATTCGTTTTTGTCTTTTACGACTGTACGCACGCTTCGTTATTTCGCTCCTCACGTGCAAATTTTATGTTAATCATAATTCCTTTTTTAATAAGAACAAAGTCCATAATAAGTAGAGCTGATTAAATTTTTCCTTCGTTTCACAGGCAGCGGAGTAAATCTACCACGGCTCGCGTAAACATTACGTCTTACTCTTTGAGTATGAGCAAATTTCGTTCCCGTGTGCATCTCGTAATTAATGTCTCTTAATTAACAGAATACAAAGATGCGTTGACTTACCCGCGGTTCATCCCTGAGCGCTTTGTGATGTGGTTCGCTCGCAGTGAGGGATCTCTTGTGCACCCGCTGGTGAGAGAAGAGGTAATAATTCTTCAGGGCACCGATCTGAAACCGAGAAATAAAGCATTCTTATTATTATCCATTCGAGGGTTTAAGAAAAGATCGGCTACGTGTCCTCGCGTAGACATAAACATCAAAAGCGTATTCGCAAGTGTCCCTCTCGCGACTTCTCGATAATCTTTCGATGGTCTCGAGATCATTTTGATTCTTGAATTTGGCACAGTAATTTTCGAAGTGTCTTTCCTGAATTATATGACGGAACTTGCTGAATCTCATCTACATTCATCGCGAACGTTTTCTGCAAACGATAAATGTTTTCCCAACGCTCTCGCCTATGAAAGATGATAATCATCGCGGACAAGTGTAAGGAAACGTCTGATTTCCTTTAAACTTTTAATCAATTAACATAAAATAATAGTAGAAATAAATCAATATTTTAAAATATAGGAGATAGACGAAATAAATGTAAACATCTAGAAGAAATATATTATATATATATATATATATATATATATATATATATATACAGATAAAAAATAATATAAATATATGGTTCAATCTGTTATATATACGCAGGTTTTTTTTAGATATTATTTGGTGATATCGTTAGTAATAAAGGCTTCTGTTTCGTAATTTAGCAAGCAGAGATTACCGAATCGAAAATTAACATTAACGGACGACACGCACGACGGCACTTACAATGGCTCTCATTTTAGAAGTTTAACGCGATCCATTAGAGAGATAATTGACAGCTTATTGAACACTAGACGGTTGTAATTATACCTCTATATATATCGTGCAACACTACGCGACGTTTCAGTTTGATCTATGAAAGTGATTCTAAGCGTCGGCCACGATCCAATTATGTTGCATCGAAAATAATTACTTAGCTATTCTGATCGATGGTCTACTATTCAGAGATCCCAAATTAGAGATCATTAGAATCTTAATTATATGACTAAACATTCATTCAAAATTGTTGTAAAAATAATATAAAACTGATACAGTCAGACGTCATTATCTTCATCCGTTTACATACACATATATACAATAATAGTATTCTAAAAAAAACTTAAGAAAACTATCTTTTCCTATGTAGAACTGAATCTATATATTGCATTTAAATCGAATTTAAATAAATTTTAATTAAATTAAAAGATTACTAAAGCTGCTACCCGATATTGCCTTTCTTGGTCTCTGCACTACTATACACTAAAAAAAAGAGTCTTGTTGAATTAACTGGAATTGAACTAACGGATTTCTAGTTGATCTTACCAGATTTCCAATTAATTCAACAAGAATTTTTGTTAAATTAATTGGAAATCTGGTAGGTTCAACTAGAATCCGAACCGTTAGTTCACATTCCAGTTAATTCAACAAAATTTTTTTTTAAGTGTAGCGTATTTTTTTTCATGCTAAATAAACTGTATGATGCCGTGTTTCGCGCAAACAACAGTATGTATCTATGATCCACAGGCGCAGTTTTTGAATTACTCTGATATAATTCGACACTTCAAAAGGAAGTCGTAAGAACCCGGTCTCCCGAAACGGCGTAACTTTCGCCGGCGGAGTTTTGCGGAACTTGGCCGGAACGGGAATCAACCGAAACTGCATCGCGCCGCGAAGTAGAATCACTTCCCGAAGCTGTTTTTGCGCCACTGATGCTTTACACGTGTCGCCTACTTGAAATTCTTCCACGGCGCCTTCCTTCCGGAGCCGCGGCACGAAAATTGAACAGCAATTCGCGAGGAACTCGGGCGCAATTCGCAAAAAAAGAGAGAAATTCGCACGCTTTATTTTACCATCGAGCTTTACCCGAAATTTTCGTGGTGAGCTCGAGACAGCTACTTCGTCGTTCTTCGGACTTCGCGAGGATCTAAGTAGTCCAAGAGTGGCAAAGTGCATCACTTGCTCCTCTCAATCTCGAGTTATCTTTCGTGTGAAAGAGGATTACTTGCCCTAGTTCTTTCACTTTAGCCATTTTTATCTCTTCAGGAACAGCGATGTATATCATGCGAGTTTATTTGAAAAACTGTGAACTTGCTCTTACCTCATAATAAAGCGATACTTCAGAGGCTTGGAATTTTTTCCATTTTCCTTTTTCTTGTATTTTCTCATATTTTTTTTTCTTCCATAAAGTGTTTTCTTACATATTTCCTTCGTATCTCGTATTAAATTTCAACCATTACTCAATAAAATTCGAAATTAACTTGTTTCTTTCATTCTAAAAATCGAAAAGATTAAGAAGATTAAAAAGATTAACACTTCGTTCATCCGTGTATTTTGCTTGCAATGTAATTTGCAGGAAAATATTCACTTTCAATCGTTCATAATCCGTGAATTCCTTAACATTTTCATGTGCCAAGAATCCGACTTGAACTCGTGATCAAAAAATTTCGCTCGCTCGCGTGGAGCTGCCAGTTTCGAGCTACAGGGTGTAAGCGAGAACGGAGCGAGGCGCGGAAGAGAAGAGATTTCGAGGCTATCGCCTCGAAGATATTCCGCGGACGTGATGGAGCATGCCACGCCAGCTTCACTAGCGGGCGTTATAACTTGGCTGGCGACGACGCCGGAAGGCCCGTTCGCATATTTCCGTATTCCGCCGGCAATTTTACGTCCAACTTACGCGCGGCACGCTCGTTGGCTCCGTGACGCAAATTTCACAAGGGCGGGTCAAGGACTCGCTCGAGGGCTTCCTCCTTCCGAAGGCGCGGCCAAACGGCGGGCGCCCGCCGAAATTCTCGCTCGACCACATGCGGAATTTTGATAATATTCCCGATTATTTCGCGGTCCTGGAAACGAGGCGCCGCCAATAATATTTGATCCCAAGTTTGACGATGCATCCCATAAAGTCATCTTCGCTTCAGCTGATGCGCTTGCAAGGCTCCCTTTATTTTATTAAATAATTAAGCTAATTGTGAAGGCTTGGCCCTTAAAGAGGCGGTATTAAAAAATTTAAATAATATTTGAAGATAGTTTTCTGCTATCTCTGCAAAAACCCATTCACAGAATCTATAGCTGTGACGTGCGTTCGGTATCTTTTATCATAGTTGTAAAATATCTTATATTCTCCTAGTTTTCAAAATTTTAAATTGTCGAACACGCAGACTTTCTTTCGTTCCTCGAGGCTCTTTCGACTTTCTTCATGAAAACGATGACGCAAACGCGAGGTCACGTCGTCGCTACTAAAAATGACGAAGAGCCCAACTTTGACGCGATCTTTCGCTCTACCGTCGTGAAGACACGAAAACTCAACAAAGGAGAGTTTTCCCGTGCGTTTGTTACTGGTCGTGAGCGATGGTCCCTCTCCGACCTGCTTCCCCAGCTCTATGTCATCCGCTCCATTAACGCTTCACTTCCTAGCT
Source organism: Monomorium pharaonis (assembly GCF_013373865.1). NCBI lineage: Eukaryota > Metazoa > Arthropoda > Insecta > Hymenoptera > Formicidae > Monomorium > Monomorium pharaonis. The sequence continues at coordinate 9,533,153 of NC_050477.1, forward strand.
TCCTAGCTGGAGGGCGGTGCAATAAAGACGGGGAAGACGTTGGCGAATTGGACTGATTCGTTTCCGATGCGATTAGCGTAAAATCGTCTGATCGTCGCCTTTATAGCATTTAATTGTGAACGTGATCCGTCAAGTTTGAGGTAACTCGGCTGCAGGCAACGTCAGTAAAAAGTAATGTAAAATCGGTGTAAAAATTTAAAAATGTAATCAACGAGAAAAACGTGGTAATCTTGACCAAATCGACGCTTAAAGTTTTGATTGACTAACCGGCGGCGAATAACCAAGGCCTTTCCTTCGAGTCGCGTCGTAGGAATCGTGCGGCCTTAGGCCAAATCCTCGATCCGCGTCGGCCTTGGGTGATCTTCCCTAAAATCCCTTGAATCCATCCAGTAGCTCTCCGGAAGCGATAGTGCCGTCGCGTTCTCCGACGCGCCGCCGGTAATCCCGATGGGAGATACTCGTCGCGGCAGCTGCGCACGGGCGAAATAAAAAGACGAGAAAACGGATGAGAACGGGGGTGGCGATGGTGGTGCAGGAAGCGGAGGTGGAAGGCGGCATAGAGCACACAATGCAGCGCAATTTATTAATACTCTGGGACTCGTAGCGCCCTTAGGAGCAAACGGTGAAATAGATATGCCAGCGTGCCGAGGTGGGCAGGCGAGCGAGCGAGCGAGCGAGCGAGCGAGCGAACGGGACCTGTTATAAGCCTGAACGGAAATGTCAGGACAAAGCGTCCTGTACAGAACGTACGGAGCAATCTGCGAGAAAATTGCGGTATAACCAAGCGCGGAAGGACGTCAATTGTACCGTAAAACAAAACGGTTTTTCATTTAATTTGACATGTACCCCGCATGAACGGAATTCTAATCTAAAATCACTCGCAAAGTATTATCGACCTTGGTGACACGTACACGCGAAGTTTCCGTTTTGCTCCTGCCAAATATTAGACACAGAAGACTGTACTCAATCAAGTTCTACACAGGACTTGATTAAGGGCAGCACGCGACTCGTAAACCCAACGGTTCTGTTTTCTTATGTATAACTGCAACTGTTTTATTTTGACACTCAGCGAGCCTACACTTGTAATTTTTTCTAACGTTAATTTCTAAATTTTAAAATTAAATTCATTTTAAAAATTAGTTACAAGAAAGGAAAAAGAGTAATAAGGAAAGAGTGGAGGGCGTGACAGCTATCGAGAAACGTTGATAATCAAGTAAAATCGATCGTAAATTATATGTGAAAATTACATTTACGGATTTAATTTCAGATTCTAATGAAATTACGGATTTAAAGCGGCCTCGTCCTCTTTTTTCCTTTTTACCACCTTAATCAGAGAGAAATTGACGTCGAGGGCACGTCAAAGGGACGCGTCTATCATTAAAGATTAATACGGCAGGACACCCTATAGCAGAATCCTTTTACCACGTAGACGTTCATACATACATTCTCGTGTATTTTTTGAAAGCTGACCGTTTTCAGCGTGACTAACTTCTACAAGGATCCCGCAAACGTGTTCGGCCGAGGAGGAAATCTGACGGCGGACGATAACTGCAGCGAACTTAATTGTAGCATCAAGATGATTTCTTTCAGGGAGCTGAGCGCGCTTTGATGGCGTACTTAAATCCACTTTATTTATCGAGCCCGAGCTCCCGCGGGATTCAGTACGTCACGGCGCGGAGTCATAAGATCTAAAGAAGAGATAGAGCGAGCGATTCATCATCCCGTGTCTGCAACAAGCTCGCGTTAAGGCGCGTGCACACTAAGCCGATACGTTGCTCTAGTATGCGCTGGATCATAAAAGAGATCATGGTTAATTTGCAAAGTTATAGAGTTTTATATACACCTTCAGTTAATTATCTCGATTCAATGACATGTCAGTTTCGTGATTAGGAAAGACAAGATTTACATTAAAGTTAACAATATTATCAAAGTTAAAATCCTATTAAATCTTGTTCCAAAACAATTTACTAAATAAAATTATCATACAAAAATATAACGTCAACATCTATTAAATTAATAACCCATTGAAATAAATATCTTTTAAAATAACTAATTGCCTCTCTCTACTACTAAAGCCATGCGTGTCTCTAAATGGTCACCTTTAAACTAAACCAAACATTGCCGTCGAATTCTTCATCAATCGTTATCGAATTCCCTTTGCGATCGTTTGACCAACGGTTAGCCGAATAGTGTGCATTTGGTCGGTGCTCGAAAGGAGGGAGAGAGGGAGGGAGGGAGAGAGAGAGAGAGAGCAAGGAGATGAAGGTAATTCCGAAATACGTCCGCGTTAGAGAACCAACGGTCGAACGACCGTGCTCTGCGCAACGTGTGTGTTCCGCGCAACCCGGAAACACGTCCGCACAGCAGCGCAAACTTATTCTTCCGCCCGCGAGTAGCGCGGTTTGCACGGTTTGTACGCGCCTTTATGGATCGTGCCTGCGCGCGCGAGCGTGTATTTCCGCAACACTTCCGATTCGTTTCGGTGGTGGTAAACTGCAGGCGCGCGTGAGACGGGGGAGGGGGGAAGACGGGGACGAGGGCGGGAACGGTAGAACGAGGGGGCGCGGGTACAACAAGCGTTTCTGAGCAGCGCCAGATAAGCGCGGGCGGAGGGTTGACGGGGGTAGTTTGAGAGGGCTACTAAATCAAACCGCTGAAGAATGTCTCACGGTGACCTGCGGGTTATCGCTATAGTTATACCCATACGCGACATACGCGGATGTTCCCAGCGGGTGCATAGTCTTGTAAGTTGTCATCGCGCACGGCCAAGTTAAGATTTAACGTCAGAGGGAAAGGGAGCGGAGAAGATAGGTACGAGTTGAAAAAGTCAATTTCCCAAGTTTCTCTCGCGTGTTTTCGGACGGCGCATTCATCCTTCGTGAAATGCCCGAAGCACGGCGTACGTATTTAGGACTCCGCGATTGATAACCGGAGAACAAGGCGCGACCTTTCGAAAATCAAGTCGCTCGACACGAGAAGATAATGCACATGCGCACCAAAATTAATAATGCACTTTAAGTCTGACTGTAGAGAGTATTAATATTAGATTTTGGTTCCTTACAAAAGAATAAGATGGAATTATTTTTGTAGATTTTGTAAAATTTTTTAAGAGAAATTTATTTGAGTTTGTGTCGCATTTAATTCTGATTAAAATATATCGAGCTTTGCAAAGTAAAAAAAGACTTTTTATATTTCTTTTCCGCGTTTTATAATATATATCTTTCATAAATCGCGTAATCCTTTGATAGCCAATCATTTGTAAAACAGCATATGATATCAATGTAATATAAAAAAATTCCAATAGTTCTGTCACTCTAAGTTATTCAAAGTATCCATTTTCACAGAACCTATGAACCCCATTCGTACGCATCAATTCACTTACGAATATCAGATCTCTATTCACATACCATAAAAAAAGCTGCTCCTGCTTTTTTGCTTTTCACGTCAGGATCGAGAGTTTTCCCGCCGCAACACCTCGCTGCGACGTGACACACGCGCAAAATTCACGCGTACACGCACGCACATGGAGATACAAATAGGTAGGAATCACTGGCAGGCCATGGAGAGAATATCGCGCAAATTGTATCACAGGTGCATTCGCGGTGCGTGTGCGGCGATCTGTTCGCTCACGTCGTCCGTTCACCAGGAAATCCGCCCGCCGCAAAATCCTCGATCGCGGAGAGAGCAACCGGCTCTCGTTACGTAATGCCGACCACGTATCGCCAATACTGTCACGATACCCTATTCAACCCCATCACCGTCATCGCCGTCGTGTATGCATTAACGTTATCGCAAATGCGAAGCGACACGAATATAATCATCCCTTGCGTACTCGACGTTGATATACTTAAACATAAATATGATAATATTAAAACAAATATACAAGAATAAAGGAGGGAAAAGATTTAACAATTCAATTTACCAACAATCGCATTCCGCATATTATCCTTTTTATACCCGTATAAAAAATTTTCTCAAATCTTCTTAAATGCAGTTTCGATTATTATAGAATGTCCAAATTTATCCTCCAAAATAAAGCGCATGACGATATGATTACAATTACGATACGATTATTCATGAGATAAGGTTAAATAGTAACTGATTAAGTTAAAAGTTAAATGAAGTTAAAAAGTTAATAACTAGTTAATTTTAAACAAGTTTTCTGTTAAAAATAGAAACAATACAGAGAAATTTGCGTTAATTTCTTTTCACAATTAAAATTGGTTTAATGGAACTACGTAGATAATCTTATTTTTATATTAAAAATTGAATTTAGTAGAATAAAAAAATGAAGATTACTCTTATAAATTATATTTAAATAGACCGTTGTATGTAATTACCATCTGTAAATTTATTTACCGAGAAAAATTTCTAGAGAATAACGATCGGATTATCCTATCGAAAAATACGTAATGGATATTTATAACAATTTTTGAATAAATCAATTTTTTTTAATGTACTAAAATATTTACAAACGGTAAATCAAATAGAAATAACTACAAATTACCGTTTTTCTGTCTTAATGCTAAAATAAAATAAAAATGAGTAGATAGCAATAATTTTAAATATTTAAAAATTTTATAAACAAATAACAAAATTTTTTCTTTATGTTTCTCGAAGCTACTTTCTAACATTTTGTAATGTTAAACTAGATAAATTTTTCCCATAACGTTTATTTAAAATTAAAAAATATTTATAAATATATGACGTTCAGCAAATAATAATATGATAAAAAATGGAAAACATCACATAAAAAAACCTTTATTTAAAAACTCGAAATCTAGATATATTGCAGGTATTGATGTCTTTTTTTGCAATACTGATTGATTGCTAATCCTATATAAATCGCAGACGCACTCTGTGATGAGTCCGATATTGACAGCTTGACGTCTAACGGCAAAAGAAACATCGAAAAATCATTCACTCAGCGAAATAAGCGGGTAAAATAATAAAAATAAAAAGGAAAACATAAAATAGAGCATAAAACAAATAAAATGGATAATGCCGTGTGTCCTGCGTTTGCAAAAAAATACGCGTAGTTTTGTAAAATCAAATAAAGGCTCTCATGTAATTTTGCGATCTTTCATGTATTGCGTTCAACGTTTAGTTGGTGGCAAACAAAATCATGAGATTTCGCAAAACATTTCTAAAAACCAGCGTGTGATATCAATAAATTACAGGACGATTAACTATAAAATAATGTATACGCCCAATGTATGCTGGCCGGCAAAGTGCCGACCAACCGCTCGAAAAACAAATATCGTTTACCACGGTGTGAGAAACAATACCCTCGAAACATTTCTACCCTTCTCCCACCCAAACCTGCACCCTCGATTTTATACCATCTGCTTGCCGTTCGTTTATCGGTGCAATCCACGCGCGTTGCACGTAAAGCAACCGCAGAACCAAAACGTTTTCGGTACACCGCAAAAAGAAAAACTTCAAGTTCTGCCGAAGAAAAACTTAAATATTACATGTTTTGTTCAAATCAAATAAAATTATCGAAAACCGCACGCTAAAACACATCGAAAACCGCACGCTAAAACACGTCGAAAAAAAAAATAAAAGAACAAAATATGTATTTGTTCTCTAGAAAGTAATGATATAAAAATACGTTAAATATAAGAATGAATATTTATATAAACTAGAAAGTTTATCATTATTCATTATTATTTTTTAATTATTAAAACGTTATATTCGATAATGTTCTGTATATGGTAAAATGTTTTAAGTGGTTCGATTAACATATTAACAAAAAAAGTATAATAAAGATAAATGTTTTATTTAAAAAAAGGCTACCATAAAAAATAATAAAAACAATTTATTGAAAGAAAAATTGTAAATTTTTCAAACAAAGTTAACTTCGATTTTTGACAAGATAAATACAGCATTTTGATAAAGATACAAAAGAATCATGCTGCTGCTTTAAACGTAAGATATCTGTGGCTCTATTTGGGTTCACCGACGTGAGGATAACGAGGAAATTACTACGGGCATGTTAAATTTTAGCTTGGCGTAAAACGCGTCAAATAGAACGCAATATCATTATCGTTAGAGTAACGTCAACGACATCGGTCGCTTATCCGTTCCGTTTCTCGCGTGACGTTTTTCACTGGCGGGGAAAACCATCATCCGGAGTTATCCGACAGCGCGACGATCCGGAAATGCAACGCGCGAAAGTGCTGACGTTAAAGAAATAATATCAGGAACGTGGAATCACGATAGGGGAATCTAGCAGAGCGATTGGCTGTCTTTCGAAACGGCAATGAGCGATGCGCGAGTGCAGCCACATTTGCGAATAAATATTTAAGTTTAAAAGTTTTCAATTGATTTCCAATTTCTTTTTAGATAAGCGAGTGTTTTAACTCGACTTTAAATTCCTATTTTCCGCGCGATTTATTAATCGTTGATCTTTCGAAAAAGAGTGAAGAAAGACACGTGTAATTTTTCGACCAGCGGAAAATAAAATCGAGACATCGCCGAGCAATCGTAAAACATTTGTCGCGATTTCAACAAATCGAGAATACTTGTGTACAAATAGACAGACCGGATGTCCGTTCTCCAATTTCTCTTTTGCACGTTGAGAGAATTGAATCCAATTTCCGACGCATTAGTCTTGATTGGTATTGCCATTTCCGGCGCACGGCGATGTAACATAATTAAATCGATCACGGGCGCTTTGCCTGTTTATAATTAAACGTAGGCGTTGCATTATTGACATTGCGCAATTAATTGGGTAATAATGGTTATGCTAGCGGCGCCGCGGCGGCATCTAGTGCACGGCCCACCTTCTCGGTATCGACGGCACAGTATACCACGACGAGGGATGAAATTTTCACACTGTTGTACATTGGCGCGACACATGCGCGGCGGAACACTGGACCCGGTAATGGGTTAATGCATTTTTACCGAGACTTGCTGAAGGAATGACATTATAGCACATCGTTACGCGTAAAAAATTAAATTCCCGGCCCGGGAAGGGGGGAGGACGCCGCTGCGAGTCAGAAATGGCGCCTTCGCATTACCGGACCGCTGTAACGCACGCAAATGTAACGGGGTTTTGTTTAAAAAGAGCTACTTTTCTGTCGCATTTAAAACGCGCTAAAAGACCAGATGACGTCGGCCAGTAAATGTGTGCGCGCTAGAAAGATGCTATGGAGCTTTCCTCATTAAAAAAAATTGTTTTGTTATGCTGTTTAAAACACTTTTATGTTAAAGAAAGATCGCTAATACTAACAGCATAAAGTATAAAGGAAGAGTAAAATATAACTTGCTATGCTAGTTTGAGATCCAATTTCTCAGACGTTTATTTTTCTAGTTATGTTGCAAAAATATTAATTATTAAAATATAAAATAGTATTACAAAAATTGCTTTAACATCTAATAGAAGATATCTCCTAACTTACATTTATGTTCCTAAAGTTTTATTTTTAGCTTCTGTTTAAGAAATATCAAAAAAAAAAAACAAAGTGGTATGCCAGTATTGGTGATATTCCCCTGTCTCTATACGATTCAGATAGCAATGATACAAGCGATGTCATTTATGCGATTGAAACGACGTCGATGTCGGTCTGTGTTACACTATTGCATACGACATTTCGTTGCACTACTTTGCATAATCGAGGCATAACACCGAGCTTTTCAAAGTACCAAACTGGAATAGCTTCGCAGTATCGATGCGGCAGCCATAGTGCAGTAGACTGAGCTACTAATGGTCGCTACTTTCGTCGCGTGTTTAAATTAGATTACGACGAGTCGGAATTCCGAGCGAGAAGGATGACATGGTTAAGAAATACCTATGGAACCGACAGCGACGTAGATTACCTCATTATTATCGCCACGTTGAACCATTACCTCCATTATCAATCCTGCCATCCCGCAATACATAAAGCGTAATAAAAAAATACCGTGATAAAAGGAGCAAAAAAATTGGATGATTAAATTGGAAATGACTCTCACCGATTTTTTACAACTATGAGATCTTCATCACAATAACATGCTGAAAATTTTAATTAATACATGAAATGAAAAAAATTTTCAACAAACAGCAAACGAAAGTGTAATTTCAAATAAGCTAAAAAAATCTCCGTGTCACGAGTAATATGTTATGGAATTATAAATACGTAACTAAAAAAGAAATAAAACTGGGGTAATATTGAGCGTAAGAACACTACAAAATTCAATAGAAAATGCAACCTATACAAAATATAAAGGTACAAAAAATTTGCTGACATTTATATTGCTCGTTTCACATTTTCAAAGCACTGTAATCAATTTCGCGTGATCACATTTTTAAAGTCAGTAAAATTTCGAAAATTACAGCATCAAAAATATTAAAAAGTACATGTCAAACGTGCACACATGTAGAATAAACATTTTCTAAAAAAGAAAATTAAAACAAATAAAACTGTTTTTTCGAGTAATCTACTCATGTAAACGTAGATTACATTTGAGTCTTAAGATAACAAACATCGTCTTAAAAAAAAAGCAGAAAAATAATTATTTTCGTACAAAGACGGCAACTATTATCAACGAAAGAATCAGAAATGTCGGTACGGGATAAGACAATGGGTGCTGATCGCGCTCGGCGGAGCGAGCAAAGCGTAAATGTAACGCGCGGCAAATGAGAAAATCCGTAGCGCGAGGTAAACGGGAAAATTAAAGCGCGATGCTGCGCAATAAATAGGGAAATCCAAAACCCCGTGCCCCGAAAAACGGAGTGACGTCTGCCACCGTCTTGCCCCCTCGTTCGCCGGCAAATAAGCCGATTCTCATTCCGGATCGACGGAACACAAAGCGCGAGACGAAGGAGATCGGATGAGCGTTCGCTCCGGCAGAAGAGAAAGCGCCGTTTAACGGCGCAACGGAGATGAGACGGCGCCTCGTCTTTCCGGAAGGGGGTGATGCGAGAGGCTAGAGAACGAGGGAGGATAAAGCGCGGCAAAGAGACAGAAGAAGGGAAGGAAATTGCGGTTCAAGAATTCGAGCTTCTGATGCGTGAGATTCCGCGCTACTTTCAGTAATGCGCAGCTGTTTCACGCTGTTGTACCTCGACGTCGCGACGCGTCGCGTCGTTGGCGAAATCGACGGAATCAGGGGATGGCACCGGCGGCGCGGCGTGGCCCTCGACGCGCGAACGATACCCCCGCTTTCTTCCCCAGAGAATCCATTGTCGAGAATGATGTTGCACACAACATCCCTCGTCGCGTCTACAGACACGACGCGTTGAGTCATCGAGTCTGAATAGACGCGGCATATACTACTTGTTTCTTATTACTTTCTACCCAATAAAGATATAAGGGTTAGTATAAGATCTCTCTCTCAATATACGGTGTGTATTTCATTTTCATAATAAGATCTATTTTAATCTACTACTGGATTTTTGTTTTGATATAAAAACCATGAATTACTTTGTGTATTTCAGTTAAATATGCAAATACTAGAGCTAAATACATTAAATCAAATTGAAAAGACTTATTGTTAGTTAAACTAATATTTTTTAGCATATATACTTATATAAATACTTTCTTTATAAATAAATTACTTTACTCTATAAATTATTTTCACTGAAGAAATTATTATACAGATTTAAGTGCTCAATTTTACAAACATAATTATTTTCTATAGTGTTATACAATGTAAGTGCAAAAATTATGTATGTTACTTTTCTTTGTAATACGCTTTCCTTGACAGCCGATGTACGTTTCTCATGAATAGCACTTTTTTCCCCTCTCACGTTTTTTCTTAGGTATACCCTCTTTCTCTTTTTTCTCCGGTCCCTCATGCTTCTTACTTTACGTTAAATCGCTGAGACGCGAGCGCGATCATAATGCACGGTGTGCAAGTAAGCAGAGTAGCAGGGGGTGCAGACGCTACGTTGATGTCGGAGAGATGCCATCCGAGCACCTTCCGCGTACGATTCTTTTACAATCCTGCCAGACGACAATGACGACAACATCTTCCTAACGATCCGTCTTTCTTGTCGCGCGGAGATTCTTCTCCTCCTCCCACTTTTTTTTTGCCACCCAGAAAACCAAGAACCACGGCGAGGAACGGCGACTAATGAGCGGAAAAACGTCCTACGCAATCTCCATCGTGCACATTTTGCTCGGCCGTTTTTTTTTCTTCTCACCTGAATTATTTATTATTATTATTATTATTATTATGTTTGTAAGTTGAACGCCTGCATTGAAAGACACAGCTAGTGTTAAATAAAATTGTGTAAAAAATTACTGTTTAGAGATACAAGATAAGAATTTTAAAGTGCAATCTTGATGTCTTCTTGGATTTATTCAATTCCTAACTTTAATAGAAATGTAAATTGAAATTTGAATATTAATGTATTTTATACAGCAAATTAAGAAAATACTTTGCGTGCAGCTAAAGTTTGATTGAGAGCAAATTTTACGTTCACTGAGAGATTTGTAGTAGAAAACTCGTGCGACAGAGCACCCTGTAGACCGACGAAGCCGATTCCCGAGAAATTTTACATCGCGCGTGAATGCACTGGATTGGATTCTTTTTTCTCCCCGTGATGTTTAATTTCTCCAGCTAAAGGCGGGAATTACGGCCGCAGTAGGAAAAGTGAAATTGCAGCTTGACACGCGAATTTTTCCGCTCCTGTCGACGATAGCCGCAAGTGAGCTTACTATTTCTCTAAATTTTACCCTATCGATGTGTTTACTCATTCAATATACTCGTTCGAGAGAACCGACATTGATCAAATCACTAATACTTTTAGAGATGTTTATCGAAACTTTTCACAATATTTACTCATAATAAAAAATCACGGATTCATTTATGTATTACATATTAGACACTAGAATATTGTATAAAGAAATATAGTTAAATTACTAAAAATTTCTATTATGAATATATATAATTGTTACGTTAATTTATACGATAAATTTACATAAGTTTATATGTTATTTAAATTGTTTAATATAATATATAATATATACAATTTGTTTAATAATTTAGAAAAATAATTCAATAATAATTTGATTGCTAATTACATTAATAATTCATAATTATTTATAAGAACAAATCAATTATTCTATTTCCAATCTATGTCTAGAAACCAAATAAATTATAATTAAAATAAAATATTACATAAAAAATGAAAGCAATATAATTAATAAAAATGTATTATTATATTAACAAAATAGAATTAACTTGTCAACAATAAGCAACAAATTATTCTCATAAATTACATTTAACTGAAATAATTTTATCCTAGATCCGACAAGGATAGTACATATCAAAAGAAAAATGTCGATAATACCGAAATATTACTAGAAATATGTCGAAATCTCAACTGAATGTACGTCCGAAATATAATTTTGCCGTACATTGCGGTGATCGGAAAATCCCCGATAGAAGCCTTATTACATCGGAAAAATTGAAGGATGTGGATTCGCCCTCAACAAACAACGTGGCAACAAAGCTACGCATCGCGACGCGAAAGGGTGAAAACGGAGCAAGTTCCGGTCACGAGACAGACAATTTCCTTGGAGAAGCCCCTGGGATGACGAGCGGCGCTCGAGGCACGTGTCGCCAGAATACGGAATCGAAAATCGATTCTCGCCAAACGAAAGAGAAACCAAGGAACCAAAGTAGATTTTAAATATAAATACACTTCGATATAAAACGGACAAACCTGGCGTCGCTGTCAGAAATTCTGCCGCTCGAGACGACACACGATATGTGTCTTTTCATGTTTCAATGCATTTTATAACGCATATCCAAATATTAGATAACCTTTCTTAACGAACACTTGACACGAAAGGTATAATTTTGAACTAATGCATTTAAATATTCAAATGATCTTTTGATGCTGAGATGGACTACGTTTGTTTTTATAGTCAACTGATAAAATTAACTGATTTAAATTAAAGTATTAAATAATATAAGTAAAAAGAAAGAAGCATTAGATATCTAAAAGAAAAACTAAATTTCGTTTCTTCAAGTTTTTTAAAATTCAGTCTCTCAGAGCAGAACACAGACGACATGTCCTTTTTTAGATGCATTTTATAATGCATATCCGAATATATTATAAATGGAGAGTCGAGTTACCCAACGCGAAAGATAATTCTGGATTGATTTAATTAAATTTTCAGATCTTGACCTTTTGATGTTAGCGAGAATTAAACTTGTTTATTACATTCAACCGAAATTTGGATCTAGGTTGAAGACAATATAATAGGAGAAAACAAAGAAATATTACAAATCACGAAAGAAACATTAAAAATCTAAAAGAGAAACTAAAGCTCTGTCCCTTCAAGTATTTTCAAATTTTGTGATTTTGGCGAACTTGAATTGAATTTTGAGAATATCAAAAAATAATAAAATATTGTCTCTTTGGAGAGTAAATTTTAAAGTTTATTGTTAAAACATTCAACGCTAAAGATTAAATTCAATAAGGAGTGAGTTTCAATTAAACTTTCGCCGAGAAAAGATGACACGATCGCAACTTCGTGCAGTTTTCTTAGAAAATTCCTCAAACTTGATGTCGCGGTTACAATCCCGAGCAAACGTACTGCTATCTGAATCCTTTCTCTCGTTGCGTATGTACCTGACGTCCGTATTCGGTTTCCCCGGCTTATGTCGAGCAGTTTCATTCTTTCTGGAAAATCATATATATCGGATACTTTGCTGCCCATATTCGCGGCAAATCGAGCGCGAGTGAACAATTTTCCCGGGGCATACGGAACAACGAGCCGTAAAACAATGTCAGCCGATGGTATCGAAGTATCGAAGATGACGGCAAGTTGCACTCAAATGTATACGATTTTCTCCCTCGATCTTCGTGTTTCAAATATAAACAATGCAAAAGTCACAATAGATGGACTTAATTTTTGGCACGTAAGAAATATCTAATAAGATTAAACATATTTAAATATATTCTACAGAAATTTCAGTTTCCCCAAATGAAATTTTATTTAGATAATTTTTTTTAATGTTGTAAAAATCTTATAAAAAATAATGTAAAGGGGAAGAAATTTTTTTATGCGATGTACTTCTTTAGAAATTTTGCTTTAAGAATAGCTTGAAAAAATTCAATGCCAAAATTTGCTTCAAACAAAGCAATTGAATCAAGACACGAAATTAGAACGTAATTAAATTGTGACCTTCGATCTCTTCATCTATTATAATATAAGTATGAAATAAGTATTGTAAAATATAAAGCTCTTTCTCTCTTTTTCGCTTTAAATCAATTATGTTTACTGTTATTGTCTCGATAATGCAATTACCGATTTGATATGGCAGGTGAATAAAAGTCACGCGAAGGCGAGAAGTATATATAGTTCTGTAAAAAACTTCTAGAAGAGTTACATAAAAGAGAAAGAAGGAGAGAGTTTCTTTTCTGTCATGTATAGTTACACAACTATCTTTAGTAGATACTAAATAACATCATATGACTACAGTTCGAGAATCATCTCGCTTCCTTCACATTTCGCGCGGCAAACTTTTATACCCCAATAAATAAAAATAGCTCACCGCTGTTATTGTCGCGATATTATACTGTGCACGAGAAGATAACGATTCGTTTAGAAATATGCGAACGGTCGATCCATAATTCGCACAGACGTTCGGTCGCCGTATTAATTTATGTCGTCGTGAAGTACTCGAAGTCATTGACAAGCGAGTTATAACGCTCTACAAAGTTACAATAAATGTACAACGTGCCATCTTTAGAACGCCTTTATTCGTCTGCGGATTGTAAATCGCAGACAGTAAAACGCGACTGCAGAAATGCGAGGAACGAGCGCACTTTTGTGTGCAAAACCGTTTCACCGATTATTGAATTTTCTTGAAAGTACGATCGATTCTGTAATCTTCGAGGTAACAACTTTGTCAGCCAGCCGAATATATCGTGAAGCTAATTTTTTAAGTTTCAATTTTCAATCGTAAAAAAAAATTTTAATTCCTATTCAGCAGCGTATTTAGCAATTAACACACAATTGATTATTTTAATATATAATTATTACATATTTAAAAAGAAGGCCATTTATTTTGTAAAAAATAGATTTTGAAAAAATATCAAAAATTACGTGCATCTTTCCTCAACTTATTCTATATATAAATTAACTTTCCAATTATTAACTATCATTAAAATGAATTAAATGATATAATCTCGTTTCTGTCGGTTGATGTTAGTCTTCGTTCAATTACGCTCCTTCATCTTTCTCTGGTTTGCAGGGAGCAAACGGAGAAATAGTTATACGAGCTAAAGTTGAATATAAAGTTAATTACATAGGGAAGCCAAGAAATTGAAGAACAACAATTAAACAACCATGTCGACTTCGTCATTTCATTCTGCTTTTCCTCCGCCGTAACTTGAGCATTCGCGGTTCCGTGGTTAAAAGTATGGGTCCGTCAAACCCGCACTGGCCAACTCGAATCCAAATCTGGTTGACAGAGGAAGACCCTGGGTGTTCAGGGATTCAGGACAAACCGCGGGCTGGACTCTACACGATTCATTTGACGCGGATCGATCGATAGAAATTTACCGAGGTTTAGCGGTTGCCGTCGCATTCACTATTCCAATTAGAATAGAAATAATTTTTTAAATTATCAATTAAATATCAAATAATGCTGTAAATTTCTGAAATGCATTGACGATTGCAATCGCAAATAATTAGATAAATAATTAAAATAAATAAAAACGATGAAGAAAAAAAGAGGGACAGAGAAAGATTCGGATGGAAACTGAATGTATTAAATTATACATGTGTGCAACAAATAATTATAAAATCCACAGTTAAATAAATTACTGAAATTTATTACATTTTAAAGTTTTATATAATCTTCTTAATTATGCAAAAATAAATATAAGAATTATATGATCAAATTGTTGATATTATAAAAAAAGGGAAAAAAATAAAAATTTTCCAATCCACCAGTTTGATTAAAATATTATAATCTTAATTTAAAACTAAAGGAAATTATATCTCTATCGCAATGAAAACCATGCAGAGTCATTTTGATCTGAAAGTGCATCCTGGGATTAAATAAATATACGCGTATCAGCGCGCTGAGACAATCTCTGATACCATTATATTTAATCCAACCAGATGTGTCTCGCGAGATATAATTACTTCTGCAATACCTTTAATGTATTCTGCAAATGGGGTTTCGTAAAAGTTAAACTCATGAACTATGTTTTATTAATCGTATATCCAATATTGCGCTTTTCTGTCGCGAGAGGTATATGCGTGGTATTAATAATATAATCATAGTTTTACTTTTATTTCCATAATCGTACGTTTTACAAAATATAAAAGTTTCAAATTTAAAGATTAAAATCTGATGCACACTTCTCGGAGTTCAAATCATTATTGTAATGATTAATTACTTGCATGTACGACGTGCACGATGCTGTTGGAAAAATGATAGAATTTAATTGCTGCTCGCAACCTTTTGCAACAAGTGAGCGGCCGTATTTTTCATGCGTATGAATGTTCTATTTTCACAACGTTAACATAAACTCGCACGGCTGCTTACTTATGTTAGTTTATTCCTGAATAGTTTAGCCGCAATGATTATCAGCTCGAAAACGACTTTCTTCTCGTTTGGCGACTATATAGGCCGAAGGTATCGTCTTATGACTCTGCAGATCTTCACTTTCAAACTGAAATGGTCGAATATTAATTCATCGTTCTAACTTTCGACTGATTAAACTAAAATGACGTAAATCGAGAAACTGGAAGAACTAATCGGTCAAAGTACTTTAAGTTATTAGTCCGCCCATTACATTTCTCGATTCTTTGTGCTGCGCTTATATAATGCTATAGCATTTATTTTAATTTATTTCAGAGCATTTTCATTGCATCCTAAAAACGATTGATAGACAGAAGAGGTCAAGATATATATTATTCAAATTTAATTTTTTGCGTTTCCTAAATTAATCTTTCCAAGATTTTATGAAATTATAACGTAACGCATATCACATATGACACAATACTTTGTTATAAATTAATTATATAAAATTGCCGAGACAAGGGACAATTTAAAATGCAAACCGTCAAAAGAAACATATAAGTTCTTTTTTCTACATGCTCAAAGGTTGGATGTTGACATGCGTAAAACGGCGTATAATGGCGTAATTTAAAAGTACAAATGTTCGTTATGTATTTGCTATTTTAATTTTAAAACAATGTCGGACGCGCGCCGCTCGCAAGTTGAAAAGAAACATCGCGACATTAAAGAACGCAGGCATTATGCATCGCGGGACAAATTTTTAATTATTTTTATTTTACAGTGGGGCTAGTCCGCTTTTAATGTGGCAGTCCCGTCCACGGCAACGACGGGAATGATATGCGTGCGGTCTGTTTGCGTTATTTCAGTGTTGCAACGCGCGCGATAGGCCGTACGTCATTGTGTGATACGCTCCATTTGCTTTTAACGAACGGATTCGCCGATGCCATACGTGCCAGGTACACCAAGGTTTATCCGTTAGACAGGACTTCTTTTTTTCGACCGATGTAACTACGTGCGATCGAGCGACTCCTCTAAAAACAGTAGCTTTTCCTGGAAGTATTCATCAGAATCAGAAGTTGACAGTGGGTTAATTAATTTTCCATGTCCTTTTAGCTCTGTTTAGAAGAGCAAGAATTTCGCTCCAATCCAGAATTAACAAGAAAGTGGTTTGACCAATCCCATCGATATCTCATTCGGGCATGCACCGTTAAAATGCACCGTTAATTACGGAGTCACAGCTTTAGCCCCGAAGAAACGATAGAAAATAATTCAACGCGATCACCGCTAAAACCTTCCAATTAAAGATAAAAGCAGGGGATACCAAAGATATCGATTGGAACAATGTTGGAAAGTTCAATCCGTTTACGTCTCCTTCGTCTTTCCATGCGAGCCGTACGCGAAAAATTAATTAATATCGAGTGGGATTGAGAGCGAGAGCAGATGAGCATTCAATTATCGGGAATTTAACATTCGAATCAAAACTAGCGATCGCAAATGGTTTTAATTAAAGACGGCGATCGAAGAATATTAGAAGAAAGGGAAAAGCGAAGAAGAGAGATGAAAAGTTAAGATAATGAATAGATAAGAAATTAGAAAAGGTCATCATTAAACATGCGCGTCCTCAATACTTATCAATCTTTTAATTAGGAATAGACTTTCCGAAGATGTATAATTATTTTGATATTTAATAGAGAAAATGTTATGTGCTTTTTTTATTATCTGGTCAAGCTGGAGTTTTTTTTTTGTTTTTTTTTTTTCAAGTACAAAGGTGATGCTACTGGTCTTATGTACTGTTGCATATTTTAAGTAAATACTTGGTTTTATAGTTAACCAGCCTACTAAACATGTCAATTTTTATATGCTTCCCTAAAAACAATTTATTTTTTCAAATATAAAATTAAAAATATATCTATTAAAAAATGTAAGTTATATTTTTAAATAGATATTTTTTCAGTAGAATTCATTAGATATGTATATTTTATTTTAATATCTATTATATTATTTTATTTTAATATCTATTATATTATCTTTGATAATTAAATCTTAGTATTTTAAAATGCATAAATAATAATTTATAGCAGGAGAAATATGTCACCGTTTCTAATAAATATTAATTGTGAGAAAATGGAAATATCCACGAGTAAAATAATAAAGTATCACAGACACAAAAATGAATTGCTCGTTTAACAGTGTATTTATACTAATGAAGTATCGACGGGGAGAGTAAAATTGTCTAATGACATTTCCTTTTTAATTTTAATTGATCATTTTTTTGAAACAACGAGAATCTGTGGAATTTTTGGTGTCTGTTATCGATGACTAGCTTCGAAAGAAGTAGAGGGATATAAAAAGAGAAAGAAAAGAAAACAAACACAAAGCACACGTCTTTCTACTTTGGTGATTTTACTTTTCGTGCAAATGAGATGTGTCGCGGATGATTTCGGAGCCGGTGACGAGACACGCGGGCAATTTCGTCCCGCGAAGTTGCTCCTACCCACGTTCCCGTGATTTATGGAAGTTTCCGTCGGCTCATCGGACAGGATACGAGAATCGTCCGGGAGAAGACTCTGCTAGGAAAGTGGAATGCAGCCAGGAAAAAAGAATCCTGTTTACGTAATGTTGTTTCTCTCTCGACGAGTGGAGAGCGCAAAAATGACTTTGATATCATAAAATAAAATAAAATAAAATAATACATGTAAATAATGTATAAATAAAAAAAACAAAAAATAATATAAATAATAAAAATTGACGTAAGTTTGCAATTAATAAAAAGTAAGTCGCAAGAATTTTCAAATTTTGAAAATTTAGAATTTTTCTATTTGAATTGTGTTACAATTAATTTCTACTTTAATTAATTTAAAAAACGATATAAATCATGTATAAAAAACATTCATTATTCCATTGATTTAACGGAAAAAAAGTATAAAATTTCTCGTTTAATTCGCTTTATATTATATTCTACGCTTTGTCAATAAAGAATAATAAAATATAAACCATAATTTTCAAACGTTAAAAATATTTAAACAAAAATACCTTCATGTAAAGATTAAAGGTATATAATTATTGGTTTATGTGTCAGTGTTTATGTCAGTGTCAGAAGCTTTGGATTAACATTTATTTTGCGAGATCTCTTCGCCAGAAATCAGTCGGATGAAATAGAAGCATGGTTGATCAGACACGATTGCAACTACCCCCCCTCCCCCCTCCGCAATGAAAGGCGCCGATTCGTGAACAAAGAAACGACTGTGGCGAAACAGGAGTACAGAAATATGAACGATAAAGTGTACCTCCGTGCAGCAGCCGCAGCTCGCCGTGCGTTATTGTCGGCCGCCGAGCAGCAGCATTGTTACCGGCTAACAATGAGCCGCGTTGCATAAACAATTACGCGATGCCGCTGCAGCCGCTGATTAATTACCGTGTGGCTGACAGACCCCAGTACTCTTTATCTTTACGCGATTTAGCGAGTGAACGTGAGCACCAATTTGTCCCTGAAATGTCGAGCTTGAGGAAAGTAAACCCCGCCGCATAAATCGAACAACTGTCAATAGCGAAAGTATGAACAATTAAACTGCCCAGCAACCGCGTTCAATCATCGTACAAGCGTAATCAGAAACCTTTCCATTGCCGTGGCAATTGGAGTAGAAGACTCTGTTTCTCAAAACTAAATTTAGAAATAATCAAACATGAAATGGTAAAGTACACACACAATTTAAATTTTTTTATGCTTCAGAGCAATACAAGGAAGATCATGTAAAATATATATACATACATACATACATACATATATATATATATATATATATATATATATATATATATATAGAGAGAGAGAGAGAGAGAGAGAGAGATAAAAGAAAAAAATTTCCTCAGTTCTAAAAATAACTAGCTAACTTCTCATTTCATTCGACCCCCTACATTTTTCATAGACCTTAAATCAATGTTATGCAAATCGAGAGATTTAGATCGACATTATGTAGATTAATCGGATGATGCAGATTGTATAAGGGATGGACATCGTTTATCACCGTTTTATCTCCAATGCCAAGGGCGGACAGAGATCTATCCCTTGTAGATAGGATGCTTTAACCCTCATTTTTTTATGTTAAATATCTATACTTCAGTCGATAATAAATCACCATATTTTTTTTCTTCTATATTCTTAAAAAATTCAGATAATTGCTTTCTATTACTTATTTTGAACGACAGATTTATATTACAATTATAATATGCGTGTGATATTAATAAACATACGTTATTGCTTTTGGAATATTTCCTATAAAATTTACAATTTTTATGTGTAACGTAAATTCCAATTAAAATAACATTGTTCCCTCCTTCGAAAAAAATAATTGCTTGCTTATATAAATTCCCGGATTTTCCTTTAATCATATTCGTCATCGAATTAATGAGTTAATTAATATGTAAAAATTTATACAGCATGTTTCGTAAATTCCATTCTTGATCGGAATGACTTGTTAAAAAGCAATAAAAAAACATATGTATGCAAATCGTGCGAAAATCTTGTTTCCCCAAACTATAATTACTACGAATTAAATTAATGAGACCGCTGAGTATGTTAGCTAACTCAATAATATAAAAAATCTTTTTGTTACCTTCTTAAACCCATATAAAACTGTTGTAATAAATTTATTGTTCATAAAGTCAAAATTCATAAAGGCAAAGATAATATTTTCTTATTAAGTGATATTTTCTTTCTGTTGTTTGACGTTTCAAAAGGTGATACACATAAGGAGGGGTAAAAGAGGGAATAATTTACGAGAGCCATCTAAACAAACGCGCATCCTGATAACCGTAAAATTGAAGAAAGAAGGGAAGAAGATAGAAAGAGAGAGAGAGAGAGAGAGACCGGAGAGACGGCGCGGAATTACGCGGCGCTGCTAATGAAGCAATCTCCACTTCGTCCTTGTTATCTTGACGTGCGCACGAGAGGCGCCCGCATCATGCTCCGGGGTTTCGGAGGACGAGTTCAGCCATCGAGACGACGGGCAAGATTTCCCGCGGGTCCACTCGGCGCTTCGGGTCCTGGCCCCGGGTCCATCGACGAATCAAAGCCGGCGAGGATGATTTCGGACGCAAAACTTAATAGGCGAATTTTCTCCCCTATGTCCTGAGAGCAACCGCACAGAGCGACGGTGACGGTTTCGATCTTTTTACTGGGCAATACAGACTCCGGGAGAACACCTCGGATTGAAAGAGAAAGACAGAGAGAAAGGCAGAGGGGAAAGATCTAACTCGCGCGCGGAGAAGACAGATCGCGCCGAGCGAGCAGTCGCAATAAATCTCGCTCATCCCCCTTTGCCGTTGGCGTTTATAATCACGGCGCGCTTAAGTCGTAAATATCTCCCCGACTCGTAAGTAGAATTATTAGACGTTGCCGATGAAATATTTTCCCGGCGACGGGAATTAATGTACACGTGCACGTCGCTCGCCCGGGTGAATTGCGTCTGTTGGTATTGTTGTTCCGGTGGAAATGACAAAGATATCGCCCCGCGGCCTCTGTTTGCTCGTGCATTCTATCGTTTTTCTATCGAAAAGGCGGAGGCGATTCCGATATGCGGATATGTTTGGTCGAAATGGAAATGAACAATCCCGTCGGAATTGTCCCGGAACAATCGAAATCGACAATCAAAACCGTCACATCGAAATGTCATCGTGTTATAAATATCTACCCGTCGAATGAAGTTCCGCTCCTACCGCATCAATTATGTAGGCATAATGGTTATTGTTAAGCGTTCGTGAAAGGAATAGCTGTGAAAAATCAAATCTAACTTTTAGAAATTTAAAAGCAGCACGTAAAGTCAAGAATCGAATATTCCTTTAAAAAAAAGTATTCCTATTTAATCTTGAAAAAAAAAACATTATTAAATAATATAAACCATTCATATTTTAAGCGTTATTTTTATCCCAATCACTTCCATAACATACGGCATGTATCGAAATGTTTGCAATGCAATAAGTCAGAGGAAAAAAAAGCATTGTTCTTACTCGAGATAATATCGATTCCTCTTTGAACTCTAAAATAGGTAATCGTTACTCTGAGATTTTTACGAATCAGATCCAAATCCGGAACAGTTAGGAATGAGAGGAATGAGAGGAATGACTATCGATCCCACCGATTGCGCTCAATTTCCGGAACGAGTACGGTTCTAATTTGTATTCGCGATAACATCACAAATGATATAATTGCGATGATCGAGCGGTCGGGTATAGCGCGTTACCGAAGGACCGACCGGCAGTTAGTCCTGCTGGAGTGGATTATCTTGTATTACACCTGAAACAGGTGCCCATTGCGTACATATCTATTCATACGCGTATACACAGACGTGCACTGTTTGCACCGATATGTCAGCGCGTATAATTACATCACATTTGATGAGCCAAAAGTACGCTCAATATGATCGCAGATTTGGCGATTAATTGCGAGCGGCTGTCCTGCTCGCCGCTACGAACTTAGAAATACGCGATTCGCGGTTCGACAGTAAATCGATTAACGGATTTTTGCGCAAGGGCGCGATTAACGTCGCGAGCCGCTCCATGCAATTTGCGAAGGCTCATCGCAGAAATCAATTTTTGACTCTCGATTAAAGATTTAAAATCGCCCCGCGGTGAGTAGGATGATGAATAACATAGCGGGCCAACGGCTATTTTAAGCTTTGCCTCCCTCAGAGAGATACGACAGAATTGTCACCAGATTGTATCCATCATTGCGTGCATTTCAATCTGGACGAGGATTAATTATTTGTTCAGCTCAGCGGATGCGTTATTCATTGATGACATTGTACATAAAATGGAACTGCAATTGGTCTGCTACATCAGAATTGCAAAGTGTGTTTATCAATAATGATAACGACCTGTATTTAATCAAAGCAGTTTTATTATAACGGAGCAGCTCTCAGAAGGGAGAGAAAACCTATATTCATTTTTGTGACACACCGGTGACGTGAAATATTTAGTTCAGCGGTGTGTAACGAGCGCTACCGTGTAACGGTACGAGGAGAGCCCGTAGCCCCAGCATCTCTGTACGGTGACCTCGACACACATAATATATTTCTGCAAAACTGGTTTGTATATCTGTTGGCAACTCATGCATGCGGTGCACGCGCGCGTGCGTGTCCGTGACGCGACGCGCACGTTCTAAGCGCGACGACGCCCAAGTATAATTAAGAGACGCGTCAAAATTAATAGCGGAGAAATCGTTTGTCGCGCGCGATAGGGTTCGTCTAATCGTGCGAGCTGCACGCGGGACCCGTGACTACCGGAGATACGGGACGCCTGGGGTGTGAAGGCGTTGACGCGCGCGTATACGCGTGAATAGCAAACGAAACAGCCGTGTAATGCTATGTATATGCAAGCGAAAGTGCGGAGCACGCACACAAGCCGCGAAAAACGCCGATATCGCGCGGCAACGGTGCGATACATGACGTTCAATTAAAGCGCGAAATAAAATTCCGCTTCCGGAAGGAGGATCGATGTATCGCCAGCCAGGCAGATATGCACCGAAGACGAGTCATAAACGCAGGGGCACGCGCGCGAGCGGCGCGGGAACGTACCGGTAATTAAAGTATATTGATATGCCAGTGATCGAGTTTCGCGTTCGACACAATGAATACAATCGGCCGCGACGCGCCGTACAATCCATCATACGCGAGATCGACGAAGGATGCGAAATTGATGGCCGGGAAAGAAAACGTCGATATCAGTAGAAAACACGTTTCGATTTGAGACATAATTCTTGTACTTACTTGTCGGACGTGAATTTAGAAAAGATCAAGAAAAATTAAAAATATAAGCTAAAAATATTAAATTAATAAAAAAATTATATTCAGCGCCAAGTTTTGCTGCAGATCGGAATAGGCAATCTTAACTTTATTCTTATGTTTATAAAATTAAAAAAAATTTAATAGTAAAGATTAAACTGATAATATAAAAAAATAATGCGATAAAAAATAAAAGACTGTTTAATCCTTAATATTTTATTGTCATACGTCTATTAAATCAAGGCAAGAAGTATAAATATCGAAGATTGTGTGTTAGAGTTAATAAAATATGGCAGGATTGTAGGAATGGAGAAACAGGATAATAATAGATAATGAAAGTTAAAGTACGGATGAATATGTGGTTAAGTAAATTTTGTAAACCAAATTCCTTCTGACTTTGTAAGCTAAAATAATAAATTATTTTTACTATGAAGCAAATCAAAGTAGATGTATCAGTAAAAAATCGTTGAAAATATATTTAATTCTATGTGTGTAAAATATTATAATTATATTATTAAAAAAAAAAAAAGAGATCCATTTAATAAATAGAAAATCAAATAAAGATTTAAAACTGTGAAACGATAATAAAAATTCTAAAAATGGTCAATTTATTCATTTTATAGTAATACACTTTTCTACATGTTACTTTGCACTGAGCAAAAGTGTTAATTCGACTAAATTTTTCAACTTAACTTTTTCAGTTCAAATATTTATGCATCTAATTTTAATAAATAAAATACTTGAACCTCAATTCAAGCATTTATATATTTAACTGAAATACATAAATACTTGAAGAAATTTAATCAAGTTAAAAGATTTAATCAAATTAACAACTTTTTTCTCAACGCGCAAACTTATTTTTTAATCTCTATTATATTAACGGGTATTCACGTAGAATTCTTTTCAGAAAAGTAACACAGACTCGCACATATCAATGCACAAGAGAAAAGATAATACGTGGAATTATTCGACAGCGGTATCTTGTTAAAAATTATGAAAACGTCTGATAATGTATTCCAGCTTAATTATCGGTTTATTTACTCTAACAATGTGTGATCTATTCAATCAGATTTGCCTTGTCATTGCCATTGATTTCGGTTCCATTATTACGCCGCAGCCCGACCTGAATATGTGCCAACGTGGCAGCTTTTAACTCGGTCCCCATTATGCCCGTGGCCGCCACCCCCGACCCCCGAAGTACACGGCGGGCGCACCGCATCGCCGTCTTTGTGTTGCGCGCGATGCACTCCATCGGGAACGTGACTCGACGCGTATGCAGCGTATAATATCGCGGCGCATTTATGCGGAATTAGAGTACGCCACTCGTGTTCGCGTTCACGTATTCGGACGTAAACGAAGGAGGGTAATTGCCCGAGAGAGAGATGCTCGAGACACGGAATCGCGGAAAAGGGGGTCTGGATCGCGATGTATCCTCAAAGGGAAATCCGCGCGGGATCAAGGGGAAGAAAAGGAAAGAGGAAAAGCCGCGGCAGAGAATTTCCCGCTTGCGTTACCGTTGCTGTCGTCGTCGTCGTCGTCGTCGGCGTCGTCGTCGCGAAAGCCTCGTTACCTCGTACACCTACTTAAGGAATTAGCCGCGTTGTTGTTACGGCGCACGACGACGCGTTATATTATACGTACAAAAGTACTTTACGTACTTAGCGAGCGAGCGATGCGATTTACGGCGAGCGAACAGCGCGCGACCGTTCTCTCCTCCTCCTCCTTCGTTCGTTTGAAGTTACCCCTGTTCGCCACCTCCCTGTGCTCCGGGTATCCGTTTACCTTCGATGAATCATGGGAGATTCGTCGTGCGTCTAACGACGGAAACCAGGGCGCAACGTCGTCCGCTACGTTCAATTAGAGCGAAATGAAATTCTGGCTCTCGCGCGATAATCCGACGACGACGGCGCGACGAAACGAAGAAAGACAGGGAAGATCGAGAAACAGAAAGAGAGTGGAAGGAAAGGAAGAAGAGCAAAGAGAAAGAGAGAAAGGGAGAAAAGGAGGGGGAGGGGCAGCCGGAGGAAGGAACGTCGAATCGGCAAAGAGCCGATGCAGGGCGGAAACGAGATGCCGAGGAAAGAAGTACGCCGAAGTCTGAGCGATCGACGCGGGGCGTCGCGATAATTGGAGTTATATATCGAACTGGAAGGTACGTCGTCAGGTGACGGCGAGACACGCCGATGCGACGGCGTCGATCTCGACGACAGCGTCGGAAGAGAGAACGACAGGGAATCCGAAATGTCCAAATGTGACGTGAACGAATGACGTTAAACGAGCGGCGAGCGACAAAGGAAGGGAGAGGGAGGGAGGGAAGGAAAAGAAAAAGGGATAATCGTTGGATATTCCGGGCACAAGTGCTCTAAGAGCAATCTATCGTGTCACCGACAGCTACAGCGGCATTCGATGCAGCTTCGTTTTTTAAAATGAGAAAAATGTAACTTTCGCGCATCACTTTTTCTGCCGGCGACTAAAACGTCGCATCTCCAAGCAGCTTGAAAAGAGAGAGCGAAAGAGAGAGAGAGGAAGAGAAAGAGAGGGGAAAAAGCGAGGCTTCACACCCGTTATATTTGAAACTTCGCTTTCGTGTACGCCGGCGAAAAAAGGGCAGAAAAGGGAATTTAAATGAACGAAGTTGTAAGCGATCTCGAAATAGCGCTCGCCATTACCGAGTAGTAGTGCTCCGCTTCGAGATGCGAGCGGCACACGGAACATAGTGTGGTGAAACGATTACAAACGCAAATTACGTACTCACGTATTCTCATTTAAAACATTTCGACGAAGAGCAAAGTTGATCAGAGCGGGAGAAGCAAGCAGTTAAACGTACACATAATAAATCGAGATCGCAAGAGGAAGAATATTTGAAACGTGACGATTTAAGTAAATAAATTTTCAAGGAGAAAGGGGGGGGGGGAGAACGGAAAGGAGGGCTGCGAAAGGGTAGAGAAGAAGAGAACGACGGACGCAAAGAGAGCCGGAAAGAAAGGATCGTGAGATACCAGGGAGAATTCGACCGTAATGAGATTCGATCTGTTCCCTTACCCCTCTCCCACCGGGGCAGTAACTTCGCTCGCAGTTAAACTCGCCTAAAATCCTAACGACTTTTAACTTGCTCAAACTTTGACGCCGGATTTCGGATCTTTAAATTAACCAGGGATTAATGTCGACGGGGCTTGCGCGCGCGCGCGTGCAAACGCGCGGAAGCGTCGGGATTCACGAGGATTAAATCGAACCCGGCTCGTTTGGCAGAGCTTTCGGCCTGCAAAAATAACAGCCCGAATCCGTCCCGTCGGGTTCGCACCTGGAATATTTTTATCCCGACAAAAGTCACGAGAGTGCTGCATTATTTCTTTCACGTCTCGCAGAAAGTGATAGAAATGGACGGGAGAAAGATATATGTTTCCTCTTCAATGTCTGATGACTTGTAAAAAATTTATTTGACGGTTAAAAAGATTGGAAAGAGAATATATTAGTGTTTTATATACTTTTAACTTATTACTTTTGGGATAGATATGAATTTTTACTACGTTCATTTTAAGTGAATTATTGATTCCCTTGCTGGTAAAAATATCCGAATTTTTTAATAAAAATTTTATGTATTTTAGTTATTTATTTAATATTTTATGAGATTCCAATTTCTAGCATGTAAGTTTAAATATTTATTTTATTGAAAAAACGTGACTCGTGCCCTTTATATTAAACATTAACAATTTTAATTAAGCATTTGTGCACGAGTAATTCTATGTTAAATTGAATATCTTTATTGGTACAACAGCGTCTTATTACTCAGTATTATATCATTATTTTATGTAATAGTTAATTATGCAATATATCGCAATAAATGCGTTTGTTATAAATTATTTTCAGCTGTTTCTTTTAATTACACTGAGAAAAAAATACTTAAAAATTTATTTGTATAATATAATATTTATTTTATTGAAATACATTCTTATTTTAATAGTGAAATATAATTCTATTCCTAGTAAATGAATCAATTAATAAAAAAAATAAGATATATATGTTTCATTATTAAATCTCTTAATAATCCAAATAAATGTCGAAGAAAATGTGACAGGTAACATTTGCTTCTAAAAATTTCAATTTTTTTTTCTCAGTATACTTTGTAAGTGTATGCATTGAAGAGCGACGTACAAGAGACATACTTTATCAATACGTACAAAAAAAGTGTAAAAATTTGTATTTTTGCGTTAGTTTAAAAAAAAGTATTAAAAAATACTTTGCAGTTTCATAAAAATATTAACGTAAATCAGAAATAATCGCCAAGAATCAAACATTAAAAAATAAGTACCGACATAATATTCTTTATTATATCTCGACAATCATCGTATAGAAAACCTAGATAGATAAGATCAAGATTAACGAAATAAATACAAGCTCACGGACCACGGAACTCTATATAGCTCTCACCCCGTAAGGACGATGAGCGTGAGTAGCAACATCGCCCTCACACCCGAAATCTACGATCGGTATTCTTGCCAAAGGACATTTCGCGTCCACGGGACAATGGCGGTGATATGGTGAGTTCACGTTCTTAACGGCCGTTACGGATACGTTACGGTAATGCGCGTCTCGCGGACTTGGCGGCGAGGAGAGGGATGGTGGGTGAACGGAGGGTGATTCGACTTTGAAGAGCGGGAAAAGAAAGAGGGAGGAGAGAACGACAGGAAGAAAAGAGCACGAGAGGAATCCGGCGCGCGTATAGCCGCGAATAAATGCGGTCGTCCGATAACGGGATGAACCGCGATAAAACCGGAAGTCTTCAGCTCGACGTATACAGGATGTCCCAACACTGGACACATTTCAGTCGAGGTTCCCTGGATCAAATCCGGGACGTTTAATCCAAAACCCGTCCTATATCTCTAACGTTAGACGTCTTATCCATCAAGCTTTGAATTTAAAAACTGCGACATTGCACTTTTGCTCTACTATGTTTACATCATCCGAGATTAATTAGCTTTTTTCCTTCATTACAACGTTTTCTTGCATCGCAAAAATTATTTGATGTCACGATAAAAAGATCGTTACATTGGAAAAAAGGCTTAAAAACTGCTTAGTACCCAATTGGTTACTAATATTATGTTTGATTACTCTTAATATAATTACTTAATATTTTATTGTATTAATAAAACATTTAATTGAAATTATTTTACCAAAGCTTGATTACTATTACAAAACTCTCCTTTCAGTGGATCTTACTTTACACTGGTTTGTGATCACCGGTTTTGCAACATCCTGTACACAACGATGCATACCGTACGTGGACGAAAGGTATAGGTCTTCGCTATAGTTCTGGATAACGTCCGGAAGAAGAGGCGGGATATGTGCCGTGGGGTCGCCGAGTAAGCGAACGACCGCGATCTATCTCCGTGTCGTTTTGCAAAGAAATTCTCTCCTTTCGTTCAGATTCGATGGACGCGAGATCGTCTTACTCGAAACTATTCTGTCGTAAAACGTAGTATTACGCGCTAATTTAATTTCTCGCACACTTCAACTTATATCTTCGCTTTATATAATATTGTGAAAATTAGATTACATTAATACATAAACTACAATGAAAAAGATAGTTTACATTACGTAATGTAACAAACGGTTGATTTAGTAATATTTAAATATTAAAAAAAATAAAAATTATTTTCTATTATATTAACTAAATATTTGCATTATTTCATTTAATATTTGATAGTTTCGTTACTTTTTTTAAAATGAATAACAAATACTGCAGAATCATTGATTAATATTTCAACAGTAGACACTAGAAAAGACTTATCAATATTAAAGGAATAAACAAATATTTTATACAATTTTATCGTATTTAAAAAAGATATTTTTCAACGTTTTACTACGTGAAATACATTTCCAGGCTTATATGCTTAAAAGGGCGAATATCGCGTTCGATATTACGTAAGATAATCATCAGACATAGCGACATTGAGCTAAATGTACAGCAAAGATGCGAGACTTAATCCTGGCAAGCACGCAGTAAGTAAACCACCTCTTCCGATGCCATGACGAAGCACGAAACGTGACGATCCGGCCAAAGCAGTCGATTATATTTTAATTAAGCGCGCGCACGTACCATCTAGACGCACGCGAGATTTCGTAGCCCTCCGCGCTGATCTTGCCTTCGGCATCGATAATTATCTCTCTGATTAGCGTTGCCAAGGCCTCGACGGAGTGCCCGACTCACAAAGCGCTTTAACGAGCCCGGCGAAGATCCGCACGCGGCTTTTACGGCATCAATATCACATTGCGTAACCGGCACGGCGGTCAGACGGATCACAGCTTTGCGATTCGCTTTACTTTCCTCTGTTAAGCGCCCGCTCAAAGGCGGCTCTCTTCGCATTGTAATTAGATAAATATTCCAACCGGACGTCTCTTCAGCTGAGTATGCATTACGCTCGAATTGAGCGAATTGGAATCGAACATCATAGCGTTTGCACTGTCAAGAGCCGAGCTCGAATCTTATCATAAGCACTTCAGCTTTACGCGACTCGACTCGCAGTATATCATTCGAGAGATTACGAGCGGCGAAATTACTTCGTTGGATTAAATCGCCGACTGTGCTACATGATACAGATAACTTGTATATACTGTATATGAATATACTTCATATAGTTGCGTATTAACTGCATATTTAAATTACTACTTAAATTACGTTGTATTATTTTCCATTTATGTTCCGTATTATTTTTCAATGTTTAACTTTCCCCATCAATAGCAAATTAATTTATTATGTCTTTTTGCAACGTGCAATAAAAAGTGCGATGTAGAATCATGTTTGCTCTCTTAAATCGCATCACCTTTAAAAGTATCGAATTTAAAAATGGAAATAATTAAGAATAGAATTAGCTAATATTTATTTTATTACTACGCCAAAATAAAACTAGCATAAATAAATCCATTTTTATTATATTAATTTTTTTATTATTACTTATCGTACGATTGCTTATGGCACGATTTAGTAAATTTGTTAGATTTTATAAAAATATCAATTTAATTTTTATAATAATTGGAAATATGCATGTGCTATGAATGTTAATTATCGAATACAATCCTTCTTTTATGAAAATATAAAAATCCAGTATAAAATTGCATGATTACATTATTACCAGTTACATAAATTGATCAAAAATTAACATTTATTTTTGTCATTAAAAATACTGCTATGTCATTAAAAATACTATATTAAGTAGAAATATAAAATATTAATGAAGTACGCTTTCGACGACCGTATATGTTCGGTAACTCTCCTCTGTCAATTTGCATCTATTATTATATTTCTATGTCACAAAATTTATTTAATATTATACATTTGCAAAAGTTAAATCATTTCTAAAAGTTAAATCATTTAATATCAGTCACATATACACATCTCTTCGAGCTGCAGAGCGGTTATTCATTATCATGACCCGGATCACGTCCGGCTGCACAGCTCACGAACTTGCGATTGGACAACCGCGACAGGCGACTCCTTGTCATAATCATGAAGTTCGAGGTATCTCTCGGCCCCGAGGAACATCGCGGGGACGGTATCGCTCGAATACGGTGGCCGTGTATGCATTTTCGCCGGGAATACTTAATTTACGACGTGCACCAGCGGGAAGACACGAGGGACGCACCGGAATGAATCCGCTGACCGGAGGCAAAATGCTCGCCGATGGGGCGACCGCGGGAATGGCCGCGATCCATTTTGCGAGTCCACTACTCGAGGAGAGACCCATCTACCGTTATATACACGGTGGTCTTAGATCTAAATAGATGTCCTAGGGACACGGAGATACCTCAACTAATCTCTGAACGGCTTTGTCTTGATAAAAATGCCAGAGCGTTAGGTTGGTTTTCAAGTTAGTCTTACGTAACACGAATGTTATTTTGAATTATTGCACAGCAAAATCTCGTTCTTCGGTTAACCTCGAGTCAATTTTATTTAAGCGGAGTTTTAATCCCCATATTAATTAACGTTGCAGCTTGGAGAATGCGCCTAGTAAATTTAACATTAAATTACTGCCGCCATGAAGACGCAAATGTAATTAAACTTTTTATATTACGTTAAACTAAAAATTAATTATTCCTTTTGACAATTAATTGACAAGTAATTTTCCTAAGCTGCATTAAGCTACACGAGCTTTCGAGAGTTTGCCGTGAGGAATTACACGGCGAAAAATTCAATTAAAACAGAGGGAACAACGTGTTATTATTTGTGCTGCGCGTTAAGCGAGGAATCTCCATTGCACGAGTTTGGGGACACTCCGTATATAGCGAGAGCTTGCACGACGTTAATACTCGCAGAACGCCTCCGCGACCCAATTGGGAAACTCTGGACATAATCGTGAACCATAGCACCGGGAAAGTCGGCTAACGAAGGTACGAGGGTCGGTCGGTCCGCGGTCGTGTGTGCGCGAGACGTTTATTTGACAGCAACGGAACGACGATTGCCGGGCTGGACCCCTCTCTCCTCGGACATACTCGTGGAAACCCGATTCATTCTACGGTGCACCCTTCTTACCCATCTCACCCTCCCGCGGCGCTGCGACTTTCGTGCTACTCATCGATCGCTGCGTTTTAATCCTTCCTTGCCATATACGAAACAATAGTCAGCACGTCTCTATTGCAAACGACGACTAACTTAAAAAAAAAAAAAAAACGAGTAAAAGTTAGGTAATAATAATCAAGAAGTTATTCGGAATAATTTAAAAGTTTTTCATATTTTGTATGCTAATAATAACGTTTTACATATTTTAATTAATTATATAATTAGATTATTTTATACGGTAAATCTTTTTACAAAAATCCAACAATCTTGGCTCTGCATCGCCACATATCCAATTACTAAAATATTTACATAATTGATATTAATTTCTTCTATTTTGAACTGATTTGTCGTCGAGTAATAGTGTTGCGAATCAACATTGTTGAAGCTTTTGAAACTAGCTTGTCATAGAAACACGGTGAATATATCATTGTTGAAAGTTAACTAACATTGGTGCTGAAAGTTATAGCTTTACTAGAGACTCATCCCCAGAAAACAGTAAATAATAATAACAGTCACAATTAATTGTCTCAATTAATCAAAGAGAAACAATTCAGGGAAACAAGTTTTTATGTGCAAATTGACCAAATTAAGGCAACGAATTCTCGAATTGAAAGATTGACGGTGGTTGAAATTAGTTTTCCATAGAAGTACAATGAATAACATTGTCAAAAGTTCATACTATTAGTTCACTGAATAGCCTTGCCAGAGAATAGTCATACTAGAAAATGGCCAAGTAATAATAGCGATCGCATTCAATTGTCTTAATTGATCAAAAAGAAAAAGAATGCCAATTTTTATGTAGCTGTAGAAGGACCTAGGAATCCTCGATTTGAAAGACTGCCGGCGATTGCGAGATATTCTCGTGCAGCAGTAGAGAAGTTTAACATGGCGGACAATTGTGCGACGACATTGCGAATAACAATAGTTATCTATAGTGCATCGGAGCCGCCGGAGGAAAAGTTTCCATCGACAATAAGTGATCGATTATGCTGTCCCAACTACGGCGAACGGCTTTGTTACGAGCAATTGTGCATTTTTGCACTCCGTTTTTCCGATGCACTCACTATTCGTTTAACGTGAAACGGCGTAAACATGCGACTGCGATCAACGCTGAGGAGGGGTTGACGACATCCGATGCACGAGAGAGCGGCGCCGCCGGATGATCGAGCGCATAATTGGCCGCCAGCTCATTATACGCGCCGGCGAGGGGCACGTGCCAGTTTCTCGACTCAATGGCCGTGCGACTCCTCGTTTCCGCGTTAAACGTTCGCGTGAACTACTCACCGACGATAATTGCATCGTTTATTCTAACGGCGACGACGACGACGACACCGACGACGGCGGGATGATAGATGCGTATGTATTCCGCATTGTGCAAGCGAGATACTCATCAGAATTTTAATCAATTATGTATAAAGACAAACGTTCTACGTGAAACAACAGTGATAACGACCCGACCATCTACCAATTATTTAAAAGGTATGATCATCAGTTTGCTACGCTGCCATCATCATAAGAGAGAGAGAGAGAGAGAGTGATATTCTTCTAATTTTTATATATAATCGTCCAGAGAATTCTTCTCAAAAACTTTTAATTACCTTTATCGATATTCGCTGTACAACCGTAAGCCGAAAGTGTGTCTATAAATTAATAAAAGCGTCGATACTATGGGTAGCTGAGGGTTGACCTGGTTTCCGATATCCTCCAAAGTATGATGAGCTGAACGGACGCCCGAGGACGGTGCGGTGACGCCGAAGGCCGAGATCGAGTGTCGCGGGATAGAAGCTCGATCGGAATTTCGAAGAGCGCGCGAGGAGGAGGAGAAGAAGCTTGCCGTGAAATCGAGTTAAATGAACTCGTTATCGCCGGATTTACGAGACGATAAAAGCACCTCTAATAATTCAGATAATAAAGTTAGCGTATGCTGCGTCGGTTCGCGCGGCCTACATTAAAGTTTTCCGCGTTTTCCGCGCCGACGTGCAGATTATCAATTAAAGCTCGGTACAACGCTATCGCGGGATAATCGCGGGATTATACCCGAATTCGCAATTAGCGATTACTCAGCCGAGGATGCAAAATTGTCGGGGCTGCGCGCGCGATGCCACGACCGCTGCTGTTAATTACGGCGTTGTATCCGGAATGAGTCCGAGACTATTTCTGCTTTAAGATACCGAAGCCAAAAGTAATTGGCGAAGTTTCGCGAAGCGTACATCATGAAAATTATAATAATCTTCAAAGTTAGATCGAGACAAATGTGCATTAATTATTACATGTGGCTAGACGCAATATTTATGGGGTGGACGATATTATTATATGAAAATATTCATTTATATACATGAGAATGACGTTTATATGCGAGAATATTCGAGATTCTATCTTAAGAATTTGAGAATTTTTAGAACTAAGATAAAAATTCATAAAGTTACTAAAATTATATAAACTATAATTTGACATAATATTAAAATTTATATTACTGCATTTGAATAATATTTTTGTACAAAAATATTAGAATAATTTAAATTATTATGAAAATTTTAATTTTGAAAAGTTATAATTATTTACAGAAAATAATTGTTGAAAATTTGCGGAGAGTAATTATGGACTTTAACGAATAGAAGATATTTTGGTCACAATTATGTTATCATCACAATAATAGAAATCTATTAGAAAATTGCTGATAATCATCATGAACTTTATATAGAAAATATCTTAAATATTATAAAAATAATAATTAATTTAATTAATTATTCAAATTTTAGTATGGTTAACTTTAGTAATCGTATCGGTTAAAATTATATTAAAAATATGCACGGTTGTAATCTGATAAGTCTAAAAGATTCAGCGGAATTA
Organism: Monomorium pharaonis; assembly: GCF_013373865.1. NCBI lineage: Eukaryota > Metazoa > Arthropoda > Insecta > Hymenoptera > Formicidae > Monomorium > Monomorium pharaonis. The sequence goes on from NC_050477.1 coordinate 9,567,818, forward strand.
TGACCGGGGATAAATTAACGAGCACTTGAGATAGCAAGGAAACCTCCGGCCACGACCGCTTTTAAATCCGGATAGAAAGAATAGAAAATGGCTAAAAGAGATAGGCCGAAAGTAAAGAAAAGCGGATAAGTTAATTACGAAATCCGATTCAGAAGAAGTTCATTTGGGAGGAGTTCATTTGGAATTATCTCGCGAGAAAGTTGCTAACTAAATTAACCGATGAGAAAACGGTAATCAAGGGGAATCGATAACGAGCCAACGGCTCTTGTAACATGTGTCGAAGCCCGCGAATATTATAACTTTCGCAAAATACGTTCGCGTTTTAATCTTTAGTTAACGGCGATTAAATTCGGGTAGCACAACAATCAGGTATTACAGTTTCTAGGAATCCATCCTAATTTCATCGAGTTTAATAAATTATCGTATAATAGAATCATAAATGTAATCTTCATGCTGCATCAATGATATGCCACTGAATTATTTAGTCACGAAACCAATTATTCGGATACGTAAGATTTTGTACATTTATTTTATCCTACAAATCAAAAAACTTTATCAAATATTATAAATTTTTAGAGAAAATTCAATTAAAAGTGAAAATCTTTGCCAGTGATATATTTTCTTCAAAAGCATACTTGCGTTGAAGCTGAAAAGTTTATTGATCTATTTTTAATATAATCAGATCAAGAATATAAATAAACTTGTAATAAAGTGTCAATTCTACTCTAGCTCGTGTCTATACAGGGTGATTCTTAACGACTGTCCCCATTTTTTGCCATGAGAAATGGATTACTGACTCCAATTTTAGTACACTGAGAAAAAAAATTGATTTAACAAAATGTTTAGTTGCAGGCTGCAACAAAAAATATACTTAATATAACAATATTTGCTGCAAATGCAATGATGTTGATTGAACTACGTATTTATATTACAATACCATATATTGTTGTATTAAATACATCTTTTGTTGCCTGCAACAAAACATTTTGTTGAATCAATTACTTTTTTTTTCTCAGTGTACACACATGTACGACATATGTATGTGTATTAAGACTTCAGTCGGTAATCCCGTCTCCCATAGTAAAAAGTTGGGATAGCCATTAACCCTGTATATGTATCCTTTTACTTGATTCTGAAATGTGTGTATAAGATGGTGAAATTATGACAGAATAATATTAAATACGATAATTTTCTGTCTAGATACAGAGAATATTGAGACTTTATTTTATGCTATAAATGAAAAGCTTACTTTTGATAAAGATGATTTCATCTTTAATCAAGTTATCCCTAAAAAATTATAATAATGATGAATTTACAACATAACATACTCTCAATACCTAATAATACAATATCTTATATTTAATTCTTTTTATTATAATATATCTGATTTTGAATTTTAATGATATTGTATATAATTTAAAACGCGAGTCAGTACAAAGGATTTACAAAAGTAAAATTAAATCGGTATAGTATAAAAATAAAAACGGATGACGGAACAAAGGGCGGAAAATAAGATGAGAATACGATGAGACGTCGTACGGTGTTGTTCCAGAGAAGCACACGCTCCGTCCTCTCCAGCCACTGGAGAAATGCCTGGCATTATACGGCCGTGTAATGTTGCCTAAGTCGGCGTTTAATATCCGCAGTAGCGAGGACTCTCAACTGTGTTGCGGGTAGGAAGATGTGGGAAGCGTACCCTGCCTTCCATCCCGTGCTGGTGGAAGGTAAGCCGAAGAATCTTACGGAACGGTGGCGAGTCTTGCGGTGAAGAGCGTTTTACGAGCGTCCGTCCCATCCCGTCTGTCAGTTTTGCAAGCTCTGACACGGGTTTAACGGGAATTCTTCGCGAGAGTTACGATCCGCGAAAAGAGCTTCCCCTTCTTTCTCTCTCTCTTTTTTTTCTCTCTCTCTCTCTCTCCTATCTCTCTTTCTCTCGCTAGAAAGAGGGAGAAAACGTCTCCTCTTTTCCCGTGATTCAGATTAATGTCATCGCGTGGTTATATTTGCATTCCGAATCTCCGTTTCTCACGTGTCGGTCTATTTTCAACGAACTTTATCCATCTCATTTTCGAAATATTATATGCCATCATCGGTTTCGATGGTTTTGCATTATGTCTCTGTCATAAAATCTCATATAAATGAGTTATAAAAAGTTAGAAACATTTGTAATTTGTACAGTTACTTTTGAGAAAAAATCAACTATAAATCTGATTGTAAAATAAAATTAATTTTCCCTCATTGAGAAAATGAGACAAATTTTAAGAATACGCAGAAATCCTCGCACTTTCTTCTTTTTTATATATAAAGTCCAGACTTCCTTAGAATTGAATAGAATTTACAGTTCGAATGAGCATTCTTTCGTTCATCATTTTTTAAGTAACGTACATTAGCTTTGAGCTACTCCCAGAAGAGGAAACGTCGCGCTATCAATGTCTTTTCCCGACGTATTAATATCACGCTGAAGTGTAGACGGATCCGTCTATGATAACTCACGCAAACAAAAGGCACGGGGGCGAAAGTTATTCCAGGAATGCGGGATAAAACTTTTATGGACGCAAGGCGAGAGAAAGAAGAGAAGAGAAGCCAGGCGAAAAATAGCCTTAGGAGTGAATCTCGATACAACAAGCGCGATAAAGCCCCCTCGGAAGCTAATTTCCGGTATCGTGATTAACGTCTCGACCGACGCGATTCAACCCAAGAAAGGGAGAAGAGAATGGATCATCGCTGCGTGAATTAACGCGAGCCACGAGAGAATCACCGGATCAAGTATCTCGTGACGGAAGCGATCTCGACCGAAGGTCCGACGTCGTCGCGCACAAAGATGAGGGTAGAACAGCTTCTTTTCGTCCAGGATAAAAGAACGGCCGTCTCCATCCGGAGATTTCCCTCCCCCTCCTCCGTTTCCTCCGAGTTCACTCCGTAGATTTCACGGTGCGCTCGTGCTCGCCGCAAACGTTCATTCTTGGCGAATTAATCGCGCTCGGCCACACGCATTCAGCAACGACCGGCACGCGTACAATCGCTCTGAACGACGCGTGCTGCCAGGAACTGTTGCTCCACCTTGTGTACCATTGTCCGTGCATAAGGCACGTTTTCGCGCCAAGGCAGACAAAAGCCTCAGGGACGGGTCCAGGAAACGGGGATTGCCATGAACGCGATTTAAGCCCGGCCTCGAAACGAAAGTTGTGTGTGTGTGAGAGAGAGAGTCCGCTATTTTTCTCTGTTATTTCTTCCGTCCCGATGTTTGCCGTAATATATTTGCTCTCGGGAGATGCGCGGAATTCTAAAAGGGAGGCACCAAACAGAGCGATGTTTATTCTCATTAGATTGAAAGTGTCGAAAATATTGAATGGCAACTTTTTATTCCAATATTTAGTTTCATATTTACCGAACGAGCTTAATAAATATTGAAAGATTAAAATATTTGTTGCTTCAGTAATGTATCGCGTGCACATGAAGATTTCAGCTCGTTTAATTGTTACGACCTGCAGTTCTACGAACAATTACACGGACGTTTAAAATGAGCATTAAAGAGTAACGTGACTAGAAGCACCGGATTATACGCGTTTGTTCCGGATTTGCATCACACCGGATTTATGCACTAGCTCAGAAAATGTCGACGTTATATAATAAGAAATCGTTTTATATTTTTGTCTTGTAGTATCGTATTACTTTACACAAATAGTGCGTCGACTTAGATGTAACAAGTAATATAAAGATGAAAAAAAATACAAAATACAAAAATTCAGATGAGAATTCATTTGATTGAGAAAGTCGTGTTTACCTCCGTTATTTATTCATTTCTACAACTTTTGCAAAGAGCTTTTCTTACATATTATGTATTTATATAAATTATTTTACATCCTGCAAATTTAAGAAAAATTGAAACAATTTTCTATTTGTATGATATCAACTTTTCATATGTGTAATTCTTCACATTTATCTTGCATCATCTTAACAAAAAAAAAAACTTATTTTCTGTTTTTGTTTCAATCAAAATCTCAAATTTATTGAAGATGCCATGATTGATATTACATTGACAATATAAATTAGCTCTTAGTTTTACATTACAAGTCATCCATGTTTTTTCATTCGCGTCTCAGTGAAAAACAGATTGACGGCAGATGCAATCATTCGCGTCATTTACGACTGAATAAAATTTCATTGATAATTACGAGTGCAGAGATTAAAAAAACATTACGTTGTGTCATAAATCGAGATAATATTTTACAAGAAGAAATAATGGATAATTAACATTGATGAATGAAATAACGGGAATAAACCGTAATGGCAGACATCACGGAGACGATATGACGTAAATCGAAAGTTTCGACGTGCATACGTACGTAGAGTGTACGAAGAGTAACAAATAAGCGACACAACACACGCACCGGTAACTCGTAACAAGCTCACGACAAGCAAACGATCCGGTAAATAAGATATTGTACGCGCTAGTTGTGCCTGTAAAATCATCCGGTTCGTTTGGGACGCGACTTCGACAAATTAGATCATGCCGATGCTGCTTATAAACGGTACTCTGGACGTCAGTTCTGGAATACTAAGTTCTGAGATGTCAGTTCGGAAACCTGTATCAAAATAGCAGTCGAATAGAGATCCTGGCGGAATGTAATTCGATAATATAAAACGATACACGTAAAATAAAACACATACAATAATAATTAACATTAATAACAAATTAAGCATTGTGTATTATCTTCAATCAAGTCTCGCACATTTACATTGAATATATTTAAAGAATTAGCATTTAAAACAATTATTTTTCTCTGAAGAAAGATATACATAAAATTTAGTATATTTAAAAAACTACTTTTTACATTGTCATTGAAATCTTCGAGAGAGAGCGAGAGAGAGAGAGAGAGAGAGAGAGAGAGAGAGAGAGAGAGACGCTTTTATCTTTTCTTGGCATTATATGTATCAAATACTCCTGTAATACTCTTTAAATTATTTCCATTCATTAGAAGTTTCTTCACTAAATTGTTGAGAAAACAGTACGTCTATTAAGAAAATCCTGATATTTTTTTAAGAAGGTATTTCTTGCGAAAATCTACGAAGACCCTGCGTAATGCTGTACGCGATAAATCAAAGGATTAAACCGACTGTACCTTATAACGCTGCTAAACCCAATTAAAAAATCCTGAAATATTTTCTCGCTGTTCAGAGATAATTTGGAAATCAGGGGATTATTTCGCCTCCGCATATCGAGGTACTTCTAGTTCTTCGCCATCGTAGTAGCGAGACCATTTCGAGTTTCTCCGCAAGCAATTAACCGATTAACTTCGAAAATCGCGAGAGGAAAGAAGCGGAGCGGAAAAAAGGGGGAAAGAAGCGAGGCAAATTGTACAATCTCGCGACGACATTTATGCAGAATAACGTGGCGCAGGGAATGGGGGATTAAAAAGTACTTATTACCGAACGGTTCCCGACCATTGCTAACTTCGTGCAGTTACAGGCAGACAGTAGAAGTAATTAGCCGAGATGTAGAGAAAAACAATAAGAAAGCAGGTGGGAAAATGGAAGACGAAGGCAGCAGGGGAGAAAGAAAAAGGATGAGAAAAAGAGAAAGACAGAGAAAGAACGGACTTCGGCAATGTCGTCGTCGTCGTCGTCGTCGCCGTCGCCGTCGTTATATTTTACGACGAGAAGATCTCGTTACGGGTAAACTCGTAATTCGCCTTTTCAATGAAATCATTTCTTTACTTACGACGGCTTTGGCGAGAGTAGTCGCGGATTTCTCAGAGACTGTTCTCATTAAAATGTATAACGTGTCGGAACGCGACAATGCATCACGTATTATCATGTACCAGACGATTTCTGAGTCTGATGGAACAGTTCGCCATGTTACATTGGACATCAAAGGTCTATTCTTTTTAAATATTTTCTCACGTAACGAAGGACTCAACGTTGGGAACGGTATTTTTGCATTGTCGATGGCAAAGAGGAGAGAAAAAGCGAAATATTGTACGTTCTTGGAAAATGGCGAATAAAAGAAGCCCATACTTCTTCCTACTCTATTCATAAATACTTGCTGCAATTTAATATTTTTACGCGTAAGAAATGTCACGCGTATTCCTTAACATAATATGTTAACTGATTTAAGTTACAGTTAGAGTTAAGCGCAATTATAATTTACATATAATTATAAAAAAAGTATGAAAAATGTAATACACACAAGAGCAAAACATAAATGGTTTTGTTTTTACCAGCAAACGAAACATAAAATGTGTTTTAACGTACCATAATATCTTCAGATTTTTTGACGCGAATAAACAATAATTTCTGAATTGCACTCTGCATAAAATAGCCATTTTCTTTTTCCGCGTAAAATTCACAAATAATTCGCTGAATTCTTCGAACGCATAAAATCGCAATATCCATGATTAAATAACAATATATGAAACGCTTTCAGGGAAATCATCCCGACTGTTATTTCAACGATGCAAAGGCCCATAAAGAGACATCGGATCGTATTACTTAATAAGCGTACTTAACGTCCGAGTGCTTTGCAATTCAGCAAATAACATTCTATAGAAATACACGATGAATCATTGCACCCGACAAATGTAATACTTCATCGTGTGCTTCTATTACAGTTTGTACAGTGGAGAAGTACTCACGTGCAGCATAAATGTTCACGGTGGATGCCGATTTTGTCGAATTGCTGCGATCGCACGCATGATCGCGACACATACGAAACCCTACTGAAATAATTTGTCGTACCTGAAACAAAATAAACGGCAGTGTGTGAGCATGGCTTGTTCGATCGGTCATTCGGCATTAATTGGAAAATAATAATGTTACATCGCGCGCGCACGCGTTTAATCCGGCCGGAAAGAGATCCGGCGCCGCGGAACTGCGTATTTTAATAACGCGCGCTAAACGTCGCTTCGCGCGCGTTTTGCTGAACTCGAAAATCCCGTAAATTTACTTAATAGCGCTTATCATCGCCGTCGGGCTTTACGTTCTATCACGGGCAGCGTGCCCGCTTTTGATCTTGATTTATCAGCCTTTCCAGCGCTGCGAGCATTCATAAACGGCTAACGCGTTCGTTTTTTGACTTGGCGCTTTGCAAGTGCCTTCGAAAGACTGCGCTTGAAAGTTTGGCGAAAGATACAGAATGAAATTTCGCTATCTGAAGGCACGTGCTAATAAGCAGAAATAAATTTACTTCTCGGGAGGTAAAAAATTGTCTCGACGTAGGAGATGTTTATGTAACCCGTGAGGTTTATGTAACTCGCCTCTCTCTGTTAAAATTGAGTCTCCTTTAAAAACACGGAATCTACAATACGATAACTTTGCCCTGAGGAATGTGAAAATCTTTTCTCTCTTTTTAAGGAGAAAGAATTCATTTATATTTATGAATAATGTCAAATTACATTATTCTACGTTATGCTTATCGCAATGTAGGCCGCATTGTTCAATATTAAATGGTTCATTTAATGATACCCGTACTGTTTTCATTCGATATTAACGAGCGCTAAATATACAATGAGAAAAATATTCAGTCGTAAAAGGGACAGTGGAATAGAGTGGCGAGATAATAACAATGAAATTCGCATTTTGTACGCACCATCAGCGATATTAGAATAACAAATTTGCGCAAAATACCGCGGATACGTATAGGCTCACGTAACGTACATGTAAAGTTCTACCGCGAGTTCTACAAAGTATGGCCATATACCCTGACAGGGGAGTAAGTCGTTGACAGGAGGATAATATAGGAACGGATTTAAAGCAGCTGTGTGTTCTCGCAAGATATGTGGATAGGGATTACTTCGATAGAGAAGTCAGCGACGTTTTATCTTTCATGCGGCAATACCAGATATTAGTACAAATATTTAGTTAGCTCAATACAAGCATAACTCTGACAAACACATCTGGTGGAATTTGATAGAAATCACATAACTTCGCGAAGGAGCTGAGGTTCAAACGTCAAGACAAGAAATGTGACTTTAATTACTTAAAATTATCTTTCGTGAGACAATGTCAGTTAGATATTTAGTCAGTTCAATTCTACATGGAAAAAATATAAGATGTTTGAAAATTCAGCTAGATAGCTCGAAAAATAATTTTACTCGGCCATTAAAATAATTGTGTTACACTCAATTTGATTGATAGAATGTCAAGATTATTTTTGTAGCCTTGCATAATTATTTCAATAATCCAATAAAATTTTTGCTTAGATTCTATTCATAAAATATAAAATTGTAGATCCTATCTATATCTAGCAAATTTTCAGATACTTCAGCAAAATTCCAGTTTTTGCTTGACAAGTATGATGTCATTATACTATACATCCAATAGAATTACACATTCTAAAGAAATTAAGCTTGAAACGATCTGTAAGAGATATTAATTAAACCATCCTAGCTGCATTAAAATTGCAATTTCTAGACAAATTTCATTTGCAGAGCCGTCTCAAATTTCAGAAATATTCCGAATATATATATCGATCCTGACAGTTCTCCTTCTCCTTAATTGTCCTTATTAGTTGAAGCGCACGGAGCAAATTACTTGAAGAAAATACATATATCGCACCCGAAAGACGATGCCTGCCCTCGAGAAACGTCCTTCTTTACGTACGCACCGGTGCATCCCTTGAGTCTCCGAACGGATTTCCCGTTTTCTCGAGAGATCAGGCAGCCTCGTCTGGCGTCTATCGAGCGTGCAAAAGCCATCGGGGACGCTCCGGCGCGTATTATTACGCGCGCATACAACGACGGAGACGTGACGCGACGCAGCGTTTACAGCAAGAACGTACCGTAAACGCCGCGAACGGAAGATAAACGGAGCCGCTTTACATCCCCCTTTAAGAGATCCCGGCAGAATAGGAGGAGACGCCGGCCGCCGCCGTCGCTGCCGTCGTCGCTGCCACCGTCGCCACTGTTGCCGCCAGTGCACACCAATTAACACATCATTAATGGCGCCGCGATTAACATCAGATATACGCGGCGCGCGTATAACCGCCGATCGAATATTAACGACCGCTATTACCGTCCTGGCGCGAAACCCAACCGCACAAGTCGACGTTAAACCGCGGAGAACGATTGTAACTGACAAACAGTCCGATCTTTGGTGTATTATGTGTGTTGGACACAAATCGAATCTCGATTAATACAAAAAATGTTCGCTTATAATGACAAAAATGTTATATAAATGAAGTATGCTAAGTAAAATAAGCGATCCTTGATTTTAATATAATCTGACCGCGAAAAATTTTCATTAATTATAAAGTGTAAATTACTATAAAATTTTCAATTTTCAGTGATCAATAACAAAAAAATTTTAATGCCGCTTACTTCATTTTTTAATAATAACAAAAATATTTTACGATAGTTTAAAATGTTTTTAATAATAAAAAACATTTTATTGTTATTGTTGTAATTATTATATTATACAACATATTTGCATATATCACGTTTAATGTGACAAGAGGAAGTTGCACAAATATCCGATTATCCAGGATGAATACAAATGCACGTCATACAATGCAGATAAATAATGCAATACGCGATATTGTAAAATTCATCAAAATCTCAAACCGTGCGGTTTTTTCTTTCACAAATAATGTACCGCTCCATAAGCGACGGAAACGCCATTAGAATTTTATTCGCCGCTGTAAATATATTGATATTAAATGCATGTTTTCGATTATCAATTCTCAAGCGAATTGCGCCGGGGCTTAAATAAATCCATCGCCATCGCTGCATTATAAACTCGTTGGTAATTTCGCGACGCGGCGACGTTGACGCGGGGCAAAAAGCGGACAACGATTCCCGCCGGCATGACGGCAGATAAAAACATCGGATTTACGAGATTACACAAATAATAGCGGCACAGTGGCTCCATAAAATCCACGGCTCGCAGTTTAAAACCGTTTGCAATTGCCGGAAGGGTGACCTCCCTTCCTCCCTTCGACGAAAACTACAGGAAAAGATGTCGAACTACGAAGTTTGAGAAGACTTATCGTCGTGTATATATATATTTATAGTCTCTCAGATTCTTTTAGAAAACCCAACACTTTCGTTTATTCGTGTAAATGTACAAATACGAGAAGAAGGTGCATATATTTATAAAAACATCGGGAAAAATAAAACTAATCAATAATTTTTCAAAAAATAGAATTTCTACAATAGCTTGCACTTTAAGAGATTAGAAACAAAGAGCTCGTAAGATATAAAAATCAAAATTTATATTTATATATATTCGTTTATATACATATTAAAATTACAGAAGATTATAATAATAAATATTTGAGAGAATAAATTTTCCATTAATGGATATTGAATAATTTCAAATGATTCACTTTTATTGTTACACAAAAATATCATTTCTTTCGCATAAACTATCACGTATAAGTAAAATTAAAATTTATATTTCTGAGTGCTGTTAACTTTATTTTTTAAAAAATTAACAAGATTTAATATCAAATTATCAAAATATTCCCAGAACTATCACATTTAATGGCAGTAATTTAAAATCTATAGTAAAATATTTCTAATTAAAAAAAAAACGCGAATAAATGATTACATTATGTTATATTAATCACAAAGTATGATTAATACGATATAATATTGTAAATATAATATTGTAATACATGATCGGAGAAAAATAAAGCAATATATTTAGACGTCCATCTTGATGTAACCAAACCGTAAGGGGGAGTAAGGAAGAGGACGGGCAAGGGATTTGCGATAACAGGCGCGCTCATCTCTCGCAGCGCATCGACAACGATCGCGCCACATGCAGCCACATGCAGTTTAATGAGCAGGTCGTCCGTCCCGCTGTCCGATACGGCTCGTCGAACTGCGAACTTGACACGAGAAGCGAGCTGGTACCCGATGGCTATGATATCACTTGCGTTAATATCGGCCGCCATGCGACCGTCCGTATAAACGCATTTCCTGATCAACGATCCGGAAGAGTCTTGCCGCCGCACGTCCTCCGCCTTGTCATCACGCTCCTCGTCATTTCGGAATTCCGATGGCGGTCTCGCCGCGAGAGACAGATGGACCGAACGATTCCGCGGTCGGATATCGAGAACAGGAGGAGAAGGAAGAGATGAAGGAAGAGGGACGGCTCGATCGAGTGCTGAAAATACTGTCCGCCGTGTCGAGTATATCGGATACTGCGCTGTGTGTGTGTGTGTGTGCGTGCGTGTGTATGTGAGTGTGAGTGTGTGAGTGATACGGAAGTTCCCAACTCTCGCAAGCCCAACGAGGAGAAGGAGAGTAAACTTCGGTTCGCCGCATCGAAGCGTCCGATCGCTTTCGCGAAGTCATCCCGGAAGTATTTCGATTATCTTCACCGGGTCACGATACAGATACGATCGCTGAAAGAGTGCAGTGCTCTTATTTCGGTCCGACAGCTTCATTCGAGAATTTGTCGCAGCTGACGAGTGGCTGGCGCACGTTTCCCGAATCATCAATGAGAAACTCAGATGCCCAGATTGATACCGGATAATTTTGTTTCAATTTCCGAGGCCAGGGATGCGGAAAAATGTATCTCGCGACGGTTTAGATTAAAAACGTCTCTAATTCTATAGTCAATGAAAATAATTATCGAATGCAATAATCGTAACTGATATCATCGTTAAGATAATGCTAATAATAACGATGATATATAATAATGAGTATCTCTCGTCGATGCATATATAAAATTGCAATTAATTATTCAGCGAAATTATATATGCTGCTAATGGAGAGATAATTAAAGGAGGTAATAGCTTTACATTTGTCAAAAATTGCATTTATTTTAGTAATATTGCATTATAATATATTTCTGTTGTTCGCAAAAATGTAACCTAAATTTCATGTAAAAAGGTCAATTTATATTATTAAATTTATTTTATATCTATTATTATATACTTTGTCTTTGTAAAAAAAATTTGTATTACAAAACGTCATAAATATTCACTCCTTATGGTTACCACAATAAATAAATAAATCTCGCCTTAAGTAGCAAATTTCAGAAAAAGACGATACTTTATAGCGGTACTTCAGAAGCCAGCTTAAACTCAGTATGCAATTACAAGCTCGTGTTAAACCCCATTAAGTTAACTCTTCATTAATAATTTATTGCAAAATTAAAACTTATTTATTAATGGCAGAGAGAGTTAATTTAATGGAGATTTTAAGTGATTTACGTAAGAGCTTCGAATTCCGAACCGCCGATAGAATTTCCATTTTGTCCGTAGGAAATCCATTTTTGCGTATCCGTCCAATGTCGGGATCTGAGCTAAGCGGAATTATCAATTTCGATTCTGCAAAAATGCGCCGTTCGCAAATTATCGCGGTCAATTCTCGCGTTGCGAGATAAACATTCAATTCACGTTCCGTCGCGACCCGTCCTCGTTGCTCATCGGCATTGCGTTATTGTTTCCAATATCCAATCGGCACGGCTGGCGAATGTATTAACGTTGCAGCAAATCAGATTTCGCGCAGGCGACGGCTCGTTATCCAATCCGAATCGATCGCCACAAAAAAGGATATCACAGTTCAATCCGCACGTAATTTTGAGGTAACCGATAAAAAGAATTACGCTGGTCGATTCCACGACAGGACGCAGAGTACATTCGGCTTTATTGAATAGAGACTGCCAGAAAGTTTATATATATCTTGCACCGAATCGCGTTTGGAATTAATTCCATTAGAAAAAAATTATAACAATTTATTTCTTATATAGTACAAAACTTATTTCTTACTAATAGATTTAAAGTTTTTAATCACACGTATAATTAATTCTCGGCACGTTTTCGTATCTTTCAAATATTTAAACAATAATAAATATAAAATTTATACTTTACACTTTTTTATAAAAATATTATACATGTCAATGCATTATATGCTAATGAACTTGAAATCGATCGGTTTATCAATATAAAAATTGTTGTAACTTATTAAATCTGTCTGTACAAAATTATTTTTTTAAACATAATTTTCCATTCATGATTATTTGTAACGAAATTTCCCCGCCGAGGGGACCAATAATACATTCAATGGGAATCTTCGAGGATTGCTTTACGCATCTTACGGAAAGGTGTTTTCTCGAGCGAGATAACTCGATTTCGTCGAGCAAGCAGGCAAGTAGCGTCATCACGGGGAAAAAGAAGCGTAACCGATATCGGGATTCCGCCCCCGCAATTTCGCCAAACCTTGCAAAGGAGTAAATCGGAAATCCCGGCGTTGCGGATTACGAAGCGGGCGGAAGGGGGTCCGCGTCGCCTCGGTAAAAAATCTCGGGGTGGTTTTAACCCTACGACCCCGTAATGAATAACCCGGAAGAGCCATCGGGCCATCGACCGAGATCGGCAACGGGTTGAATGCAGACCCCGTCCTCACCCCCCCCCCTCCCGCTCTCGACGGAGGCAATCGCCCGACGGAGGAATAGGGACGAAGAGCTATAATGGCCCACAAATCACGCGGCGTGGAAGAGCAAAAAACTGGCTTCCGTCCTCAATAGACGGAACAATAAATCTCGGAATATTTTTAAATACGTCGTCGAGATATTATACGTATATCTCTCGTCTCTCTCTCTCTCTCTCTCTCTCAAACGACCGACGTCGTGCGTTTCAACTTGGATACATTCAAACGCTTTTACGCGTTAACGAGCGTATTCGTTCTAATCACCACCCGTCCGACGCCAGTCATCCTAGACAGTGAAATACAATCGACGGATACAGGCAAAGGAGATCAATGCACTGAAATTTTCGGAGATCCCCTTTAAACACGGCCTTTTAGCGAAAATTGCACGTTGCCGAAACTTTTTTGAACGGTAGTACATTAGCAGTTTACTAGTCTTCTATAATTAAATATTTTGGTAACTAAACCATAAATTAATCTTAGACATTAAAAAAAGTTATTAATTAGATTAAATGTTCCAACTTAATTAGATTTCTTTAAATTAAGTATTTATACATTTAATTTAAATACATAATATTTGAATTAAAGAAATTTAATTAAGTTGAAAACATTAGATTCACAACTTTTTTCCTCAGGGTAGAAAAACAAGCTTCACGTTTTGTTGCTAAAATTTAATTTGGCAAAGATTTTTATGACTTTACACTTTCTTTGTCTCTTTAATCCACTTCTAATTTAAATCCCTTTATGTTATACTCGTATATACATTTGCAACGTGAACTTCTCGTGATGTACTTTGTGTCAAGATTTTCTGGCAATTTAAACTCGAATAAATTCCCATTAACTTTAATCAACAAAGCTTTATGAAATTTATACGCAATTATTGTCATTAATATTTTTCTACTTTAATTCTGTATATTTCTAAGAATTATAGTCAATGAATTTACTTTTCTTGTAGCCTCAGCTTCTATAAAAAAGAAATAAAGCATAAACAGTAATCGTTATATTCTTCTTGCATGTGATTTACATATTAATTGTTGCTATCTGCAATCTTTTTTTTGCAATCATAGGCAATAAACATTAATAAAATTAATATTATTAATAAAATATTATTCATTTTATATTATTAACATTACACATTAATACGTAGAAGAGGTTAAAAAATGCGTATTAGACCGAGAAACGACTACTAATTTTAGTAGAATGTAAAATTTGATATCTATTTGCGGTAGGAACTAAGTTAATGTATAGAGTGGCATTCAAGGCGCGACGAATTTTGTCTATGAAATCATGACGGACGGACGATTAACGTAGCGTCCAATCGATTACGACAGCGTGAAAGGACACCATTCGATAATCTTCCGTCGCCCCATCGTAGATACCGGCTAGGGCTTAATCGCCCTTACCTACTGCCGAAGTAATTTCCGTCGATCGAGGAAACTGTTCACCGCGTTTCATTAACTCCGGTAGTCTGCTTCATCGCGCTCCCTAGCGTCATCGTGATGCTGTAAGTACGGCAAATGAACGTCGCCCGATCAATCAAAATGTAATAAAAGAAAACCATTTAGTACCATTCATTCTTCTGTAAAAATTATCCGTGAAAATCAAGACGCTCCTTCAAACTTCTTATCTCGATTAGATCTTTCCCGGAGTGCATTCAGAGGGGACTTTTGTTTCGTAGATTATTACATAAATATATAATTTTAATTACTATATAGAAATAGTCTGATAATTAGTGAGTATGGTGGCAATTTTCTTTTACACCAAACTTTTCCGACAGAACAACGACCGTGATCGAAGACTCGATCAAGATTATCGATATTTCACATTCAAGGACTTGATTCTCAAAGCGAACACATCAAAGGACGTGGAACGATGGTTTCTCAGGTAGCGACAAGAGCGCTGTAACAAGACTAATTTCTGTATCAAGTAGTGCCAAATTAGAAAGAGCGTGGCCAGACAATCGAATTCGCCAGTCTGTTGGATAATTCGGTTCACCGATAGGTTTCGGTGAAACTACACCTGTCGTACGAATTAGCAATTCGACGAGGATCTTTCACTGCAAGTGTTCCACTTCCGTCAAAACCAGATTTGTCGGGATGATACAACGTCGAAGTATTTTGTCAATATCACGCCAAAAGTTTTCGCGATATAATGCAAATTTTTAACGATTTACGTATCAGCAGATTGGCGCCGGAACTTTTCTACAACTTGCGGTCGAAAAGTCGAATCTATGTGAGAAATAATGCAATCATTAAGTGTCAGCGCTTAACTATCAAGAACAATTATGAAATAATGACTTTTCAGAAACTTCTAACAGTTTTTTAAAGTCAGTTACAAAAGCCAGATATTTACGCTTTTCAAGGCACTAACTCAAATTCAACGAAGACATATGCCGCTTAGGGAAGCAGAAGGCATTGTCATTAACATCTTGATTGGTTTGCCGGTGCGGCTGCCAGTGGCACCCGCGCCATTAATTAGTTCCATAATTAGTTTCGTGTATGAGTAATTAGTTTGAGGCTGCGAAAAGTCAGCATCCACCAACGAAAATGTGAATTGACTCGCGGATCGCCGCGAGCCAGGTAAGATCAATGGCGCGACGGGGTAAACAAGCGTGACGTTCAACGGCGACGGTAAACACAAATTAAAACCCGCCGCGATTAACGCCCGACGATCGCGGACAATAAAGCCACCCCGGGAACGCGCGCGACGCGGACGTTCTCGTTTCGCGCGAGAGAAATTTACTTCAGTGTGTCACGCGTAATGGACGTGGATTAAAAGGGCGGATTACAGGGCGGTGCGCGGGCGTCAAAGGGGCGAACTCAATTATCCAGGAGCGGCGGTGCCTGACCAGGACGGAATTGTATCTATCTATGGAGGCGAAAGGCCGGTTCCGTTGTAAAGGGGCAAAACGATAGGAGGACGACAAATAGAAGGTCGCGCGGGGGCGCGAGAGGCGACACGTTCGCGCACTTTGTTAGGGATTCCGTCGATAAAAGGGCCGGCGGGGCTGATTAAGGAGCGGCCGCCGCTATCCCCCCCCGGCTTCCGCGGTCGTCGTACAAAAGCACGCGGGAAAGAAAGAGAGAAAGCGCGGAGGCGAGTAGCCGCTCGTGGTACGTGAGCAAATTACCATCCGCCAGATTTAAATTAATTTTTGTGCGCTCGCGTCCCGCTGAAAAGAATTCATTACTCCGGAGCCGCGCTCCGGCCATTGAGCGCGAAAAAAGCCGATAATTCTCGCCGTTGGTAAAAAAAATGCACTCGCGGGGTGGAGACTCGTCGCGGTCGACATGCGGGGACGAATGAATTTCCCCGATTTTTCGGAACGGTAAGAATGTTGAGCGAAGAAAAGTGCTCGGTAATCACGGCTCTCTCTCTCTCTCTCTCTCTCTCTCTCTCTCTCTCTCTCTCTGTAATTGGTGAGATATAGGGGAGAAAAGTAACGTTGGAGATCTATAAAACGCGCAAGGCCGAGTTTTCTTTCCTCTTTTACACGGGCAAATGCCACGCAATTCATTTTAATTTAACATAAATAAAATATAGTTTTTTTATTTTTTTGCACACATTATTGAAAGTTTACCGTTGAAAAATACTGCAGTAAAAAAATTCAATTATACACTTGACGCTAATAGAGTTGATTTCTTTTTGTATGGACAATACATTTATCCTGTTCACCATCGCATTTGCGACTTTCGCTGTTTTCTTATAACTCACACGAACAGTTTTCTGAAGCGGCACGTCAAGGAGAATTTCATATGGTATCGCTATGTAGAATCGACTCCCGGGTCCTACGAGCTGTGCTAATGCCGCCGAAAGGCGCAATAATCCGTTGGCACATGAGAGAATTCCCGCGGGCGTTACAATGACGCATTGCGCCGACTATTTGCAGACATCTCGTTTCTGACATGCGATTGCGAAATGTGACGACAGAAGGAGTTCCACGCTCCGGTAACCGTTATTTTTCTCATATCGCCGGATTACGTCGCAATGACGACGGGCGATGCCGTCACGATTTACATGAGCAACGACGGCTTGTTCCCGACGCGTTAGAGCACGACCGGAGTTCTCTAAGTTCGCAATATTATATAATTGCGAATTTATTTATCTTAATTTATTTATTAGCGTTCGTCTCTCGAACATATTGTTGTAATATTATTTAAAAAAAAAAAAAGAAACAATTTCGGTTCGCGTTGGAAACTCAAATATTTCGACAATTCTCGGTGTGTTTTATATAGCAGCATAACTTTCAGATATTCACTTTCTGGCATTTCGTCAACCATGAATTATTCATATTTTTGTAAAAATTTTATGAAAAATTTCTAACTGTATAAATTTCTCTATAGGAAACAACTAACAAAACACGCACATACGTACGCCGTGTGACCTCACCAGGAATCCGCAAAAATTATCAAATAAAATTTAAAACAAAATTTATGTATATGCCCAAATATTATATATTTAATGCGAATAAAAAATGCCATATTGCTGCATAAAAAATTGCTGCATTTTACAATGTGAATTACGCATTGCGAATAACATTCCGAGTCCACTGCTGCAGTAAAATACGCAGTAATGGTGCATACGTAATGTGCAGGTTGCGCCTACCACCTTATAAAAGAATTAAGCATCTGTATTAGTTTGTGCAAATTAAGGCGCGCGTTCCTGTCGGAATTTGCATAGGCGATGACCCTATAATTCTTGCATGCTATCATAATAATAATTTAATATTTCCCAAATTTGTTAATTACATTAAAAGTAACGCAAATAATAGTACTCGTGCGTAAAAATTATACTATGGGATTTCAGAGAGGTAACAATATATTTATCTGCGAATTTAGCGTAATAATGTTTCATTGTACTTTGCGCGCCAACAAGCCCGTAATTCTTTCGTAACGTGTTCGAAATCCAGTTAGAAATTTATTGTTCCATATGATGGAAAAATATTGCGTATCCTGAAGAGAAGCAGCTCGATATCAAATTAATAATCCTACAAAAATAGCATTTAATATTTTACGGAAATTTTGCCGCTATCGTGCTCTCATCAAAGAATAAATCAATTTTATTAATATAAAATTAAGTCACTTTACATTTTAATTTATATTATTTTATGATACAAAATAAATGACTAAAATAAGTAACAAATAAACTGCTAATTTTTTTTCACCATAATATTTAATAATTTAATATCATAACCAGCAAAAAATTATTGTAGCCTTCAGTTTAGTTCAGATTAGTTTAGAAGAATTAAATTCCCACGCAAATTCCAATATATATAAATACAAATTGCGTAGATAGAATTTGTTTCTAAAAAGGAGAATCAAAGTGGCACCTCAACTTCTATTTCGTATCGTATTACTTTTATCTTACGTATACCAATGAGACGTATACGCACTCAGATCTGAAAACACCAGTCGTGATATTTTCCCACGGGACTATCTCGGTCGCAGGAGAGTATTTGCATTTTACGGAAATACTGCGGAAAAAGGGGCCGGGAATCTAAACGGATGTAAGCCAGCGAAATCAGGGCGACTCCGCGTCGTTACCGGCAAACAGACTGCCGCTTTCTCCGCGGGTGGTATTCACTTCGTGGTACTAGCTGGGTCGCTGCGCGCTGCCCTCGCCGTCGTGCCAGTCCGGAAAATAAATTGGGAGCAATTCCGTATCGCCAGGCCGGAATAGACTCCACAGCACGAGAGAACTCGGAGAGAGGTAAGAAGGTGGAAAAGTGGTAGTGGTACACCGAAGCAAGATCACGCGCTGCGCGCGGCCGACATTTCCATTTTCATTTAGCTCCGGGATCCACGACGGCGGGCGTCCCGACGCGTGTCGTCGTCGTCGTCGTCGTCGTCGTCGTCGTCGTCGTCGTTGTCGTCGTCGCCGTCGCCGTCGTATTGAATGCAACAGGAGACCAAACGGAAACGAGAGGCGGTAATTCGCCAAAGGGGGGAAACTTAATCGAAGCCAATAAACATCGACCGGGGGTAATTCGTGCCCGGTCAACCCGTCCGTGGCCGCCACGCAAATTCCGCGCGACAAACGACGCGATCGGGAGCAATTCCCGTTACGGTCGTGATACCGCGGCATTGAAAATCGTTGCGACCAACAAACATATAATCAAATCATTCTGTATTTATCATCTTGTATTTGCTGTTTGTTAACAATTTCTACTAATAATATACGATATAATTTATAAAATTAATGATATTCGCAGCAATTTTAAACCTTTTCAATTGCGGATAGAATATCTCAAGTGCTTTCTTCCTCGAGAGAAAGATTTTAGAAATTAAGGAGCAGAAGCTAAAGAATTTATTCCCGACCTTATATTATGCAATATAATAAAGAAATATTAACAAAAGAACAGTCGGATAGAAATATCATAAACTTTTTTTATCACGTAACAGTAGTGTCAAGTCAAATTTATTTATTACGCGTCATTTCTTTCTGACATTTATTTTCATCATCAGTGAGTCTCCTATCGTGATGTTTAAAAGTAATTTTTTAACATTAAACATCCCGTCCGTCGGACACAGGTGTAATAAATGTCAGATGTTAATCCAGTATTAGGAGCGGCCTGTTAATCAAACCTCGCCTTAATCAGCGTCGCTTAAAGCCGAACGAATTGCATTTGCTTTACCGGGATGCGATTCATAATTCACGACAATCCTCTCTCGTAATTCGGAATGATAAAACAGGCAGATCCCGGACATCCGCGTCGCCGAACATTCGCGTTCATAATCGCGCGCACAATGCGCGAAAAATCAATTCATAATTCAGCCACACAAGCGTGAACTCTCGCTCTCTCGATCTCCCACTCTATCGGCCGCCCTGATGGACGTCGCCGCCGCGCGTTTCGCTCAATTTATGTACCACTCTGTCACGTCGATAGACGCACGCACGCGTCTGTACATCCGCGCCGATAGCGCGACGTAATCCTCGAGAGACGTCTGTCTAATATATCTGTCAAGGATAATCGATCGTCGCGACTGCCGTGCACGCAAGACGCACCACCCCGGCGTATTTTATTCCTGATTCTGACCGACAATAGCGGGTTACCGCCGTTTTGAAGTCACTTCGCCCGCGTTATGTTAAGGACTCCCTTCAGTCTCTTTACATAATGTGTGAACTTGATAACATCTTGAGATTTTAAGTTTTTGATTAATCTTGAATTTTGTTCAAGTTTTGAACCATATCGTTTTATTTAAACTCAAAATATAGCTTATATAAACAGTTCTAAGTAACTTAATCTCTTACACACAAAATATAAAAATTTTGAGAAATTATATTCATAAAAAAGACTAGAATTTAAGGAAATTTTTGAAATTCAAAAAATAAATTTTGCTGCATTATTTTTGTGTTCACAGAAAAATAAAATTCATGATTTATAAATTAAATAATATAATTTCCATTAAATATTACTCTAAAAATGTGGTAACACTTGTTAACACAATATTTAAATCATTATCATAAATTCTATATTATATAATATTTATCTCAATATTATAAGCTATATACAATATGTATAATTAAAAAATTATCATTTTTTGCTTGAATTTTATATTTATTATTTTAAGAACGGCAATGCTGAAAGTTTCTTTATTAAAATAGATGTATATAACGTTACTCTTCTCCTCTTTTTTAAACTAAAGAATCTTTTTTACTAAATCGTGACTCCGAGTCGACAAAAGAATTTTGTAAATTTTAATTAATTCTTAATGATTATTAAATTCTCTATAAAATAAAGCGAAAATTGCTAACTATGTTCTATTAATTACTGAAACTGCACATTATTAATTCTATATTTATTTCTCAATTAAGAGTAAATATCACATTCTTGTTGAATTTAAAAACTGTTACAAAAAACAAGCAAAATTATAAGAGTGCAATTTTATTGCTTGGAAATAAATAAAATTAATAAAACACGATCGCATTATTAATTTTAATGAAATAACTATAAATGATTTATCTGAACGAAATATCTTTAAAATAAACTGACCACTGTCCAGCCGTTTTGCGAAAAAAAGAGAAAAAATACACAATAAATTTTAGTATCGCAAGAATGAAGGGCTGTCAACTGAAAGCCCTATGCAGGCGTGAATGGAACGTAATTCAGCCTGCGACGCGATCGTTGTATTTTTGCAGTTTTATAAGCGCGCGCGAACGATAAACCGCGAATTCCTGACGCGACTCCGGTTGACTTTCCTCAGTGTCAAACGCCCGCAAAGCGTGTTATCGATGATCGTGCACCACTGAAATACTGCCTAAAGTGGAGGGCTCTCCTCCCCTCCTCCCCCTCTCTCTCTATCCCGCTGCCTCTCTTTCTCTCAATCAGCTCGATTGAGCGAGCCGTGGTCGCCGACCGTGAAAAATAGAGCGTTTCGCTGGCAGCAATATAGCCGAAACGGATCGAACGGATTGAGCGTCGGGTATTATTGTCGCGGGGAAAAATCTGACGGATTACGGATTGCGACCGAGAGCGCGCGCGTGCGGTATAACCGTCCATCTGCCGCGGGTACATGGGACCATTTTCGCGCCGTCGACCGAAAGAAAACCCCGCGCGTTTTCAGCGGTTTTGTTCGCCGCCAGTGATGAGCTCGGCGGACGCGATTGCGCTCTTTGTACAATGCCTGCTCTATAATACCGCGCGAAATTTTTCCAATTCTATTCTATTGTGGAACGTTATCACGGAGCGAAAGCAGATCCGCGCGTGATCTCGCGTCGAGGGGATAATATAAAAAATTGACAGTGACGCGATCTCGAAGGTCTTCAGTATCTAGCGTGTGTGATCGAGTCGGCGATTATCATCTCGATATAGTATTCGGGAATCCCCAACTTGAAGCATTTTTGCGGAATAAGAGGTGAAAACTCCTTCGGTTTGAGTCTTACCGAGCGACAAATTCAGAGAGAGAGAGAAAGAGAGAGAGAATGCAATCCGAGAATCTGCTCTCGGCGAGGTTTCATCGTACCGACGAGTTCTCCCCGGGAATAAAGGGGCGAACTTCTGGTTCCCGCCGTTCGTACTACCCTTATTGTGCGAGTGGAACGAGCGTATCGTAATCCGGGCCGAATTGAACCCGCGTATACAGGGAACAGCAGTCGGAGAGACACGTATAGTCGAATGCATTAATGCGCGCAGTTACGGGATATACGAATCCACCGAAGTGACTGGTCCAGTGGCGCGCCTGAAGCCAGCTGGTTAATGCAGTTGGTATCTGCCTCTGGCGCGGAAACTAATTTCTTTCGCGGTTTAACCGGCGAACGAGTACATCCCATTTGCAGGATAAATTGGGTCACCGGTCGGCGCAACGAGATTCAAATTGTTTCAAAGGAAAAAAAGGTAAGAGGCCACTTTATGTGTCAGTAGTCGGCTTAAAAAGGAAGAAAAAACAAGGTATTGGAGGAACCGAAGAGTCCAGTCGTAGCGAACTGATAGCAAACACTGTTGCTATCGGATACCGTCCCCGTGATGAGTAACATATACTCAATCACGATCGAATGTTCATTGACCATAGATATCTGCCAATCACAGCGATCCCTATAATTATCACAGCAATCCGTATAATTATTGAGGATATACCCAGCGATTATCGATTGTTGCAATGCTAGTCCTTGGATAATCTGATATGTTATCAGCGACTAGGCGGACAGATGGATATCCGGTGACTATACAGACACATGGACATTCTCATCGTCGTTAGATCAATAACAACTATGGAAAAGGCGAATTATGCACGACGCTGATTTTACTGAACGTTGGAAATTGTAGCCTGATGTTTCAAGTATCTATTATTATACTTTTAAGTATCTATTATTATATTATCAATTTATTATTGTATTTTCGCAACATGCTGCAAAAAATTTTAGGCAACTTACATCATACCAATAAATCTCAGAACTGCATTGTTCTAAAAAATTATCCATTTTTTTAATTATTTATTTTTAAATAAGACCACAGATATTTAATAATAAACAACACAAGAACAAAGATAATAAGCAATATAACAAATAATAAAAAAAGAACGTCAAAATAAAACTGATTTGAATTTATTTTTGCAATATACCTTTATCTTTATCATTTATTATTATCACTTATCAATTTTACACTAATATTATTCATTGTAATAAAATTTGTGCAGTGATATATATAGTAAATTGATAAAGAATATGGATAGATTTTATAAAAATATCAATTTAGATTTTCTAATAATTATAAAATGTGTAAAGTAGATGAAAAATATTTTATGATAAACTTTTTTCTTAAAATATGAAAATTCAATACAATTAGATAATTACATTATTATCAAATAAATAAATAAATAATTAGTTAATTATTTAAAAGTTTTAGTATGCACAAAATAAGATGTAAAATTGTTAAATTTTTTCTATAGTCCCTATTTTTTCACATTTTTGTCATTAAATGTTGCTTATATTAAGTAAAAATATAAAATATTGATAAAATGTGATTGAAGCTGATTCAGCAACTCTATTCTATTTTTTCCATACTTTTAAATACTTTTAAGAATTTTCTTTCTAAAATTTTCTATTTTCATAAGAGATAAACTGTAGATAAATTGTAATCTTTCTCTCTTGGTCCTTTCTTTTTTTGGTTATTACAAATTTGATAAGTAAAACGTTGTCGCGCGATTGAAGCGAATCGCTACGCTTTAGGAAAAGCGATTGAGGTGAGGGGAGGGGGAGGGCGGAGGAAGCATGGGGGAAACGCGGATTGAAAGGACGAATAAATCCATTCGTTCGGTCTGACAACTGCTGGATTTCCAGAGATAAAAATTTCTCTCAGCTCGCGGACGCGGAGACTATAAAACTCAAATGAACGAGGGTGAATCCACCGTCGTCGTCGTCGTCGTCGTCGTCGTCGTCATCACTACCGCTGCAGATTATTTGTCCTTAATTCCTTGCGCTGAAAGCAGGTCTCCTGGGTCTCTCCTCCCTCTCTCTCTCTTTCTTCCGCGCGCTATGGTGTCCCGAATAAAGACCGAAGAATTTATTTATCGGTACGAAGCCGCTGCTCTCTAAAAACCGCGGAGCGCCTCTTCGAAATCGAAGAACGGCCGCGCGCGCGGTCGCACCCACCGAGAGAAAAGAAGCTCCCTTGACAGCTCGAAGGATAGACACGTAAATCCCATTCCATTAGAGGCGCGTCGTGCAAGAAGAGTGTCGTATAATAAAATGCACGTCCTGAGAATCCCCTCAACCGCTCGATCTCTCGCTCCTCCCCTCTCTATTTTCGCGAGAGAGGGCATTTCTCCCCTCCTTTTCTCTCTCTCTCTCTCTCTCTCTCTCTCTCTCTCTCTCTGAGGAAAATCGGTCAGGTGGCAATTAGCACGGCAAAAACATTATATTGGCGCGGTCGTTAATTCGGACTGGCGCGAATTAAGAAACAGACTCTCTCTTTTAGCATACAGCGGCCCGTAATGAAAATTCATAATTTTAGCCGCGCGCAAAAGAGGGATCGTATCATAAATATTTATATCCTGCGCGCGCGCGTTACGTGTACGCTGCACACGTTTTCCCCGCACGTACCTGCCTCTCTTCATCGGGATGATATAAATTGGTTATGTTTAAGAACGTTCGCGTTTAAGATACGCAATATCGTGCTGCGAAACTATCTCCGCTTCCTCGACCGCCGCCGCGCCGTCGCGGTTTTCGCGATCCGAATTAAGAAGAATAGCGCGATTGTCTCGGCGCCGGGGCGTTTAATCTGCGTTTTCCGCGTTACAAGCGGCTAAAAATTAAACCGCGATATTAAACTTCAGGAGGATAGACACGTAATAAAAACTGAAACCGCAATTTACCCCACGGTAGACATTTAATATTTTATTAGCAAAGTATCTTATCCAAAAATTAAGAATTTGATTAATCACTCTGCATTACAAACTCCATAAGAGAAGATGAGTTTCCAAGAAATTTTTAACCGAGATGCGCGATTTCTGGCTTACTTTACGTAATGCGTATATTCCATAATTGATTTTCCATTAACTTCTAAATTAACAAAATATACAATGTAATTGATTATCTCATAGTGCGCGTAAATTTACATCAAAGTCGATAAAAAATCCATTCTTCACGAAAAATGCCAAAATATCCTTTCTCTGTCGAGTTAAGCTTTATTATCAATTTTATTACCAATAACATAATAAAAAAAATTTTAACTGCTTTTCGTAAACTAGTCTGCAGCAGCTACCTTAAAAAAAATCTTAGAAAACACATTCTTATCTTTTTACTTACATAATGTCAATTATGTAAAATATTACTTTTAAACTACGCATATAAAAAAATAAAGATTCTCGTAAAATAAATATTTTAAATATAGATAGCCTTTCTTTCTCTCTCTTTTCCATTTCACTAATACTTATTGTTAAACAAAATAAGATTTCAAATGTTTGTAAACTAGTTGCAAGCGTTTTACTTGCACGTTTCTACGATGAACGATAACATTTCAGCACGCCCGGTGCGCCGAGGGTTAATTCGTTCCTGTCGTCGGGGTTAAGGCGCTCGGAGCCGAGACCCGAATCTATAATTTATCGGGCTTCGATAGAGACTCCAGCCGGTTCCTTCTCTCTCTCCTTCGCGGTCGACTGCTGTCTCCCCACGTCGCTTGGAAATTTCTCGCGAACCATCGGCGAATCGGGAGCTCCGCTGCACGGGCATTTAAAGCATTTGCGGTAGCTGCTGCGCTATCATCCTGACCCTTCCCGAATGCGATTACCTAAACCGATTTATGGCATGGGCCGAATAAACTCGACGCCGAACATTTTCATGAGGATTAACGGCCCAACGCGACCGGTCTCCCCGGGAAGTCTACCGGAGTGCCGTTACGGGCACCGTATAATTCGCAATAGCCGAGTAAAAGCACGGCGATTTCCACGCTGCCGCCGCGACGAATATTTGACCCTGGATCCCGCCGATCGCGGTTATCGGTCACCAATAAATCTTATTTAGAGTAGTTACGAAGAATTTATTCCATAAACGTCATTTAGGATAGCCGGGAGGATGAATAGGCCGATAGATGAAAAGATAATGCGCGAATATGTACCTCCCATTTTCGACGAGAGTTAACAAATGGATTAATCGCGCTTTACATTATACTTTTCATTTAATCATTTTCATAAAATCTTTCTAGCTAATTAATTACCGATATTGTATCGTATAATAATGATATAAAAATTGTTTAATAGTATCTAAAGATTTAGATAGATGTAAAAATAATTTTTTCGAATCATCAAAATTTTAAGAATATTCAAGCATGACGGGTATTAATGCTGCAACAAATTGACATCTTAACGATCAACCTAATCGTAAAGCTTACATAATTATTGATGGTCTAACTAAATTATTTTCAGAACTGTATCTAGATATTTTAGAAAACTATAATATTCTTTGCGTATGTATTTAATTAAAATATTTTAATAATATAATTTCAATTATTAATTTTGCACATTACGTACGCCATTAGCTAATTTCAGTCTGTCATTTTAACGTTAAAACTTCAACAATATCAAGATATTTTTTTTTCAAAATAAATATGTAAGATGCCTTCGTTATATATAACATTCTATTAATATTAATTTCCTTTTAAATAAAACGATACATTATTATATTGCAATAATATATTAAACATATTGAGGATATATAGTTACCTTATTCTTTTTTTCCACGTTCTTATTAAAACGCTAAGATATAGAAGAAAGGTTTCTCGAAACTTTTTGTATCGAGATAAATAGCTGCTTTGATAACATCTCCGGTCCGAAATTGATAAAAATGTTTCCAGTCAACGAGGCGCGAAGCTTTATGGACACTTGATGCGACACTGGTGCCGGGCGTAACATAAAAGCGACGCTTCTCCGAGAGCGAAGTGGAAAACGTCGTCGCCGGAGATCGTTCCGAGAGCGGAGAACGTATCTCCGGCGAAAGCGGAATCGATAATCCATCAGAGTCATGGGACGATTTTGACGTCCGGTCTCGGGGGCCGTCGTTGCTCCACGGGAAAGGGGTTATTGCCGGGCGCACCGTCTTCTTCGAGCGTCCCGATGAAATAAGAACGGGTGAGAAGGAGGGCACGGGAAACGGAGCGGAGCGGAGGACGCGAGGGACGCGAGAGGAACGGCGCCTGCGAGCGGGATACGATCCCGGAGGAGCCGGGCTCGATTAGCGAGGCCGTTACTTCCGCGGAACGAGCTTCGTTCCCTGGGAACCGGAAGTTACGACGGGCGGGAGGGAAATACCGGCAAGCAACACATCGCGTCGTCCTCCGTTCCTTCCATTCTTCCCTAGAATTTCGTCCCTCCTATCTTCTCGCTTATGATCCCGACGAAGGAGATAGGTTTAAAGCTTTCCCCTTTCCTCCTCACCCCCCCCCCCCTCCCCCATCACTTCACCACTTTTCTCGCAACGCACAGAGCCGCGCTTCACTTTGCACGATTCCTCGGGTATCTGCAGAAAACAGCTTGGAACAATTTCCTGAGGGATACGATTATACGAGACAGGTTTAGATTAGCGCACTTATATTTATCAGACAAAGAATCGAAGAAAGAACCGACTACTTGTTACAAATAACTGATATATTCATTATAAAATTGCCTTACATCACCTATTTTCTTCATAATTGCTCTTCTATCCATTCAAATTGATTTCTCGACTTGAGCGATCTCGTCCTTTTTCTAATTTTTTGTGATTACACCAATTCTCTTGGCAAATCTCTTGAGAAATATCTACTTTAGATTCCAAGAGTTCTCGCCTATTCATCCGTTCCTTTTCTTTCGCGCGTTTTCCGATAATTTGCACGTCTAGTACCTCTAATATTCTTCGATACTCCCCCTAGGTCTCTCTTTTTCACGCCGGACGACAGATCAGTAAAACGCCGAAGTAACGAGTCCCGGGTGCGATCTCATTACGAAAAGGGTAATGTCTACTTCGAGCTCGGCGTCCTAGCCGAGCGAGCGAAAGAATGGCGCATGCCGGCCGGCCGTTACGAAAGTACGCGTCCCGCCGGGTGAACTCCTCGTGGATTCTTCTGCTTTATTATTATGGCGGCGTAAAGGGAACGAATAATACGTCACGGCCTCCCGTTCGGCGTGAATTATATTTTAATGTCGCAGAGCGAATAGCGGGACGTGCTCTGCCGCAGTTGTAAAAGAGACCGAATGGACGCCGCCGGTGGCCTCGAGTTTTCTCGCGAATGCGCGCTTTGGCTCTCTCTCTCTCTCTCTCTCTCCGCTTTCCATTCCTTTATTAATTATTTTTCCCCGATTCTCCCTTACCCACTATTCTTACTTTACGTAGAATTTCTCTCGGGCACTCCTTCGAATCTACGGATCTAAAGGTAAAATATTGTCCAAGCTCTTACGCGTGTCCGTTTATCATAAATGTATGTCAAAAATTGAAACTTCTCTAATAGAAAAAGAAATTCGTATTGAAATATGTTCAATACGCGTTCGCTATATTACGGGAAAACTCGATGAATCGACAATGTCGTTTATTATTTCCAGAAAGAAAGCGGCACTTTTGTCTTCCATCGAATCGGCGCGGCGGACTAATTATAAACTTTTCCAGAGACCTATTATGATTGTTTTATTCGTGGATATTAATTCCACGAGATAATTAACTGAATAAAAGAAATATCTCCGAGTTAATTTTTCCGGGCGGCGAAATCGTGTGCGCGGGAAAGAACGAGCGTCCGCGAAAGCAGCAGATTTCGCTATATGAGAGAAGTTTGCCAACTCCTCTCGGCGCGAGGAGCGGAATGTAGTGGATATGGGCTTCGAAAGGCGAAGCGCGTAAAAGGATATATACGCGAGGCGAGGCACGCGCGAGTTGAACTGGACTGAAATATTAACCTATCCGCCTGTTTGACACTCTTCATTTACGCATTACGTGCGCTCTTATACGCGCGCGCGCGCGCGCACGCACACAGACACTTTCGCAAATTTATTCCTGCCGCTGACACGATTAATGCGGCCGATACTTTTTAATCTGGCGTACGGTAGCGTTGCGCGTCGCGTGTATGATTTAAGGACGGTCGGTCGCCGGAGATCATCTACAATGTATGTTCCGACGGTAACCGGCGGTGCACATATATCGGGCAAATTCTATTTCGCGTTTTAAAAAAATTGCATTTTGTATTTTGAACACCTGGAAACGCCGCGATTCTCCGCGGCAAGATTTGTAGACGCTCCATGTCACATATGAATAATACAAACGATCAAATTTTAAATTTTAAAAATGGCCATTTCAAAACATCTCTTTGCGCGTATTTTTTCATTTATCTGTTTAAAAGCTTGTCTTTCAGAGTCCGGTGTGACGATTATATATTATATCGGTCGATATTTCTATGTTAATTTTCGGTTTTCCTTGCAGTCACATAAATTGCAACGTAATATTATTTTAACCCATTTATTTGATTCTCTGATCCGAGCACTTGGAAAATTTCGCCCCGCTCTGACCTGATTTTCCCGGCCCACTGTACACCAACGCGATTTAATACAGCCGATACTTTTTAATCTCGCAACCGTATGATTTAAGGTCGGCCAGCAGCCGGCAGGATTTTCACCGTAAGTGATCCGGACTATATTTCGCATAAAGTCCGATTATCGCTAGGCGGGGCAATGAGAAGAGAATAAAGATTGCAATGTGGTGAAATGAACTCACTCCCTTTCTCTTCTCTTCAATGTAATTGGGATGAGAATGTTTATGTCGGCGGACATAAAAGTGAGATTTATTCCGTGGAAACAACCTCGCTACGCCCGGCCATTGGATGCTTCCGATGGTAATTGCCCCTTAAAAGTCTCGATATTCACATCGGGTATCAAAGGATTTTTCGTTTCCGTTCGGCAGATATTACCGTTGCTCGTGAACGCGATTTCCGCGTGTTTCCACGTGCCTTGCTCGCGCAATTACTCGCCCGCCTACCGGTAACCGATCCGTACCGGGTTCTTCCAACGGAACGCGCATTTAATGACGCTGACGCTTCTTGCATTCTTTTTCCATTCGACTTTCGTTTAACTGCCGCGCGATTTAACTTTCCGCGAACTCCTGCGAAAAGCAGCATTCTCGCAGAGCGAATGAATTTTCGTTGGCGCAAAATCCGCGCGCGGTGTGGCGGCTGCGGGCAGATATGTCGGCATAATTCATCGGGAAAGAGCGCGTTTAATTACTCGTCATTACCGATCTTTCGTTCCACGTTAATGCAAGCTACAGGGAATTATATCAAAGCGGCAGCTTTACCCTTCGCAAATCCTTCACGAATATTGATATTAATCTAGTTCTCGTGTTAATTTGTCATTTCTGCACTGGAAAAATGGATCTTGTTGCACGTTAATTAGAAAGCTGGTAGAGTCAAATCTGTTGTTATATCTCTTCAAAAACAGACGAATAAGAAATCTTGTAAGAATTACCGGATTACAGTAAAGTCTATCAAATGTTTTAGTTATAAAATCTCGAGTCCTATTATAAGAAGTAAAAATTATGCTTGATTTCACGAAAATACATTCAACCATGTTTTGTTGATAATAAAACCATTTTTCTGAGCGTGATTTTACAGTTTTACAAAAACCTATGTTTATAGCTCTACAAGGTGGTAGCCGCATAAATTTCTGACTCTTCTTTATAAATAATAAATTTTATATATTCGCCTTAAGAGGATCCTAAATTGCTCTCACTTTACGATCCCCCTTAATCATTCTGCTTATTTTTCCTAAGAATTTTTATCGCATTTTATAATCACTTGAGCGCATCGCTTGACATTTTACACGCAGAAAGTGTAAAAACTTGAAGCAAGTAGCTTTAAGACTTCCATAATGTATCGCACCATTTCTAAAAAAAAATTGCTGCTGCTGCACATCAATTATTATTTTAATTTACAGTATTATAATAATATTTTCATAACGTAGAAACCAAATCAAAAAAACTTTATTTATAATTTATCTAATTATTGAGAATATTAAGATCTATCCAAGTTTAATGTAAAAAAGCTTTGAAATATTAATTGCATTGTGAAAAATGTTATTCAAATATCATCTCTACTTTCTATTTTTTAGGAAAGAGACTTAAAATCTCTTATTAAAGTTCTAACTCTTATTAAAAATCTAACTTTGAAATATCGAATGTCTCCTCTTAAGATATCATAATGTGTCGTCTTGTTATATCTTTATATCAATTGAACAGAGACGCATACAAATGTATAACTTGTCAAGCTTGTTACATGTTGCACTTGCTTATGATATCGATTCTGCGCCTCCATACGGGTCACCGCGCTGTTTCCTTCTTAACGACAGTGACAAGAAAAATGAATTCTTAAAAAATTCCCAGTTTCTGTCTCTGCAACAGCGATCGGCCATCAATCAGTATCGCTTGTTCAACTTAGTAAACTAATTAGACTAATTAGGACTTCTAATTTAGGAGCTTGCCATTTACAAATGTCACCGGATCAATGGCGAAGTACAACGACATGTAACGACGAGCCCTTTAACTCCCTACGACAAGAAATTCAATATTAATGATTTAATGGACGGATCACTGATCGGAGAATCGTGAACTATCTCCAATTTTTATAAAACTTGTAGAACAAATAAAGCTAATTATATTTTCTTTTTATGTGTTCTCAGATTTATGTCACAAAAACTCAGTTAAAAACTATATCGAGAGTAAAAAAGTTTTTCTAATAAAAATGTTACTATTTCAAATATAAAATACACTTTCAAAAGTAGAAAAATAGTTGTCACGTATAAAGCGCATTATAACTCGAACACACTATTCGTGTTCGAATGCATTTTAAAAAAGACTTTTCAATGGCTTTGGATATAAAATTCCCGTTCTTCGTTCTCGCGCAGGAGTTCTCTGGCTGGCCGCCGTCGTTTCGTTCTACTAGAAGTAGTAGCACTACTCGTGTCTGCCTTGCTTCTAGGAAAACTTCCGCCTAGATATACCAGTTTGTGCCATTCTCGAAGTAGAGACGTATGATATCATCAAACTTGTAAGGGAGGACTACACGAGAGAAACGTCTGTACAATACAAAAAATTCGATACTTGTTATGTTATAAAATCGAATTTATTGTAAATATATAGATAAACAGTTTTATCTCGAGAAAATGATTTAACACAACTAATGAAAGAACCTTAACGGTCTAATTAGAGTTTATTGTTAATCCTGATATTTCTTATATGATTTTATATACATTGTTAAGTTTATCATATTGTGCGCATATCATAAATAAATTTTTCAATCTTGAAATAGTTCTAAGTTAAACGAGAACAGTAATCACAATATTGAATCAAAAATCAATTTAATAATAATAATGCTAATCAAGTAGCTAATTTGGTGCTAATAATATCAATTAAAAAAAATATCTTCCTCTCCTTAAAACAATAGAGAAATTATTGCGAAAAATAATATCTCAGCCGGAGATCAAACCTGAAATTTCCCGATTTTTCGGGCAAATATTTTAACCACTTCGACCATTGAGATTGAAAATGATTTAACTTGAATAGCACGTTTTCCTTAAAAAATACATGAAACGTGCATAAACAAGCGCAATTTAGTTTGCTTCAACTCCCTTGGAGTAAATGAAATTATAAATGTAAAAGATATAAACCGCTACAGAGAATGTTTTCTTTAAAGATATAATTAAAAAGTTTAAAATTGCATTAGCAAGTATAAACCTTCCCGTACATCTCAATAAAGAGGTAGCTCGCCAGTGAAATATTTTCTGTTCAATATTAATAGATAATAACAATATTTTATATAATTAATATAACGTTTCAAATTTCTTTTTACTTTTTGTTACTATATATTTGAAATGTCGGAGATTTATGGAGGATGTTGTTCAGAAAAATTTGAGATTTCTCTTGCGAGAAAGGGAAATGTATGAAAGAAGGATTCGTCGATCCGATTTTCACTTTTCGCCGATCCTCGAGACCGAAAAGAATCAGGACGTAGGAGATAAATCTACGAGCGAGCTGCAAGCGACAGAGTGATGCGGGATAGGATTCTGGGATGCGCATTACCTGAAGAAGGGCTTTCTGGAAATTCGTGGGTAGGAGTTGCCGAGGTGTTCGTAAAATGAAATTTTACGACAGCCTGTCTGCCGGAACCGTACCATCGTAATTCGCGCGGAAGCATCGTCGGAATCGATTCTTATACGCTTCGCCGTTTAGTCCACCGCAAAATCCCGATACAGGTTGATGCTTCGTTAGGGAGAACACCCGACAAGCCATAACGAGAACTATAATATGCGGTGGATGAAGATATAATCGACGTCGAGCAAAATTATCCCTCGTTAGAAGCGTTACGAGACACGCTTCACATGAATCAAGATTATAGTTCGTTTACGAACTTAATTGCAAAATACGAGGTGTCTAACATCGTAGTAAGTAATTTGAAAGATTATAAAGTTTGCGGAAAATTGATAACAAAAGTTAAAAGTATAATAACCAAACCGTTATCGTTAAAGAAATATTGGCTCTAAATTGAACCGTGCAAGTTACATAATAGGCACTACTCTTCGATCTATATTACGCAGTCTAATGTTACACAGTGAAGTACAATCTGGTTTGAACTAACACAGATAATATTGTGAGTGGACAACAAAGGCCCGCCAAGAGCGGCTTTAATCCTTAATTGGCTGAATGAGATCCCTAAGGCTCAGAAGAGTAAATATTATTTCCTAGGTTAGTAAAGGGTTGATACTACAAAGCCTTTGATAACCACGCAATCACTAATACTCGTCTATACTTGTTTAAAATTAATTTCAACACACAATACATATTAATTAAATCATTAATTACGATTTCGTATCGTGTTACGTCCTATTTTATTTTTCGGGGAAAAAATGGTCCATATATTACGTCAAAGCATGACATTAAATACGAAGTAAACAGAAGTCTCCGTGTGGCTTCATTTTATTTCCTGCCTCGGGAGAGAAAATTTATCATACGACAGCGTCACAAAAGTTCGCGCGATTAAGCTAATATTGGTGTCTACTACTATAATTAACTCTGGCAATATCAAGAGCGAACAAAAACCGGCCAGCTAGTTTTAATCGTGATCTGCGCAGCGCACTCATATTTCATAATAATCGTTTATCTCAATATTATAGTTGACTTTTCCGTATTTAATATACCTGTTAATGCGTAAAAGTCATAAATCGCGAAGTTTTCTTGTGGAACCGCTTTTCCCTCGAGATTAAGGTAGAAATACACTTTTCTTTCATAATTCAAGAAACAGTAACTTTGAGACTTGTCTCTTGTTTATTGAAAATGTAAGAGGTATTCAATTTCTTTTACATCAACGGACAGGAAATGTCCTATTTCTAGCGCACGTAATCAAGGAAAAAGGGAGCAACGTGGTTCTAGAATTAATAGAATTTTTTAAAATGCATAGCGCGCTTTATTAGTATACGGCAGAATTGTGTAATACTCTCGAATGTGTAGTGGATATCGTTCTAGATACAGTTTACGTTTAATTTGCAATGCTTTTGTTGTGCTCAACTTTCAATTTCTCTCCATTTCTGTGCTTTTTCTCCTCGTGCCATTTTATTGTATTCCTGTTTATTGCCTTACTTTACCAATACGATCTATGTTACCAATTTATTCTTCTTTCATTCTGTCAATATTCTCCACGGTTTGTATTCCTATTGTTTACAAGGTATATACTCTTACGAAATTAATGGTTTCCAGAACACGAGAATAAGACAGATAAATCCTCTTATATTTATTTATTACAAATATCGAATGATTCTCAGTTTTTTATTTAATATCTTATTAATTATTAATATTATTCATTTTAATTTTTAATATTTTTTCAACTCCCGATTTAAATAAATAAACATTTTAAAAAGGCAACATGGAGTGGTTTTAAATTATTACATTCACTTTTCTCGGCATCAACGGAATGGCAAATCGGTTGTCTTGCACTCGTCTTGCCCTCGAGCGGAGGTTGCAATCGGCGGTGTATCGCGAGGTTATACGAAAAGGAAGGACGAAATAAAAGGGAGAGAGAGAGAGAGAGAGAAAGAGAGAGAGAGAGAGAGAGAGAGAGAGAGAGAGAGAGAGAGAGAGAGAGAAAAGACATGTTGACGTACGCGATCCGGACATTCCGTGTCGTGTCGATACAGCTCGCGGGCGGCACGTGACACCAAACATTGGCTGGAAGCCAAAACTAATTACACCCAGCCTCCGTTCTCCTCGAAATGCCTTCTATCTTGGTCCTCACCCTCTCCCGAGTCACTGGGAATGGGGCATCGTGCACAATCCTCCTCCGCTATCGTCGACGTCGATGTGGTCCACGTTCC
The DNA here is from genome assembly GCF_013373865.1 of Monomorium pharaonis. Taxonomy (NCBI): domain Eukaryota; kingdom Metazoa; phylum Arthropoda; class Insecta; order Hymenoptera; family Formicidae; genus Monomorium; species Monomorium pharaonis. The sequence continues at coordinate 9,603,498 of NC_050477.1, forward strand.
GTTCTCCTGACGATGCGAATCGATTCCTGTCTTATCTCCTTCGCTTTGTCTCGCAAAGTTCCCGCCTCCTTGCTCGGGGAAACTCGGTCAGCGAGCAACCGCATCAAGGAGATTCGGGGTGATCGCATGGTCCGAGAAGGAGAACAAGGGAGGGGGACAGACGAGAGGAAAGCCAAGAAGAAGCAACGAGGAACCAAGGGTCTGTACGATTCGAGAGCGGGCGGAATTAGCATTTTAATTGAATCCGCGAGCTTCGAGCGTATTTTTTTCCTTCGTTGAGCACAACGTATGTTTGTTATGTGTATATGTGTACGCGCACGCGCGCGCGCACACACACACGAGAGTCTATCCGCTTTTCCTGCGAAAGCTGACTGGACTGCACTTTTCTTGTTATATCATTATTGGTTTGCGCTGCTTGATACTGAGAAGCACGTAAGAGCGTAAGAGTGATCGGAAAAATTTAATATCAGTGAAATTGCTGTTTGCACTTGCACAAGAAAGTGCATTATTGTCTCGTAATTCTAACATCCTCGTATATTGAAGCATGCTTTCCATACATCAAGGCTACATGCAAGAAGAAAAGTAAGTTTTTTGTCAAAAAAAGTCAGGAAATTCGCATCAACTTTATCGGAATTATCAGTTCTTGCCGGGAAACCGCCGTTTATTGCGCAAGACGGCGTTAATAATGGGCCACATTTACGCGTGAGAGAAAAAGAAATATGCATTATTTCTTACACGGTGTATTATTTCTCGTAGATAACGCGTTTCCGTTCACACAGAGTGGCAAAAGCGACGCGGCGACACACGGAGATCGCAAGAGAGAGAAGAGAGAGAGAGAGAAGAGAGAGGAGAGAGAGAGAGAGAGAGAGAGAGAGAGAGAGAGAGAGAAGAGAGAGAGAGAGAGAGAGAGAGAGAGAGAGAGAGAGAGAGAGAGAGAGAGAGAGAGAGAAGATAGCGCGCTCTCTGCTAGCTCGCTCTCTCCTCTCAGCTATCTCTCGATCTACTCTAGGCTCTCTCTCTCCTCTCTATCTCTCTATCTCTCTCTCTCCTCTCTCCTCTCTCTTCTCTCTCTCTCTCTCGCTCTCTGCTCTCCTCTCTCTCTCTCCTCTCTCTCTCTCGTCTCTCGCCCTCTGCGCTGCTCCTCTCGCTCTCTCTCGCTCTCTCTCTCTCGCTCTCGCTCTCTCTCCTCCTCTCTCTCCCCTCTCTCTCTCTCTTCTCGCTCCTCTCCTCCTCTCTCTCTCTCTCTCTATCTCCTCTCGTCTCTCGCTCTCTCCTCCTGCTCTCTCTTTCTTATACCCGTGCGTTCTGGGTCTCGTATCTTTTCAAATGCAATCCAGACTCGAATAGATTGGGCGCTGTCTCTTATCCGTCTTTTCTAGTCCTCGCTTCTCTCTCTTTCTCTCTCCCATCTCTTCTCTCTCTCTCCTCTCTCTCTCTCTCTCTCTCTCTCTGCTCTCTCTTCTCTCTCTCTCTCTTCCCCTCTCGAAAGGGTGTGCGAAGAAGGTGTACGCTGCCATTTGTCTACGGCATTCAATTTCCATTTCCATTCCTGAATATTTCAAAATACTGAACGCGAGGTCACTCCATTTTGTTAATTAATTCGGATATATGGATACGCGCGACGGGGTGAAATTTCTCAGTGGGGTAATCGATAGAGCGAGCACTCTGCCTACAATATGGTACAAATGCGAGGCCACAGCGACGTTGTATGGATGGCAAGCGTTGTATCTTTTACGGTCGATCTTTAAATTGTGCTCGTTAATCCGGACGTTTTCCGATGTTAGATTTTTAAGATCCACCCCCATTGGCGCACCGCGTCCAGTCATTCCAGAATGCACTAAAGGCAGAATGGTTGCTTAACGTTCGAGCGTTCAAGCGGAACGAACGAATGACACGAGAAAGAAAACCAGAGCATACATTTCCTTGTGTGTGTGTGTGTGTGTGTGTGTGTGTGTGTGTGTGTTTAAGACAAATTTCTCAAATTTTCTTATATTTTGATCATATTACTTATTAAGACCCTGCCTGTAGCTTGACACAAGTGAATATGTAGCAGAAATTAGAAATACCACTTGAAATAAAATTATATGCTACCTGTCATACATATTAATTATTTTCTCCAAATTTGACTCTAAATTTAATTTTTCACATTATTGATATATATTTACAATAAATTTACAATAAATTTACAATAAATTATAATAAATATGTCCTATCTATCAATCTGAATAAACAACAAAAATCACATTTAATGCAAAAAGAAGTTCAAATGATAATTATTCCAAATTAATTAAAAATTTTATTTAAAATTTGTACCTAATTTTGTTTCATAGCGTTTCGTTATAAGTAAAAAGTACAAAGTTCCGATTGTAATGGATCGAAAGAGAAAATATTTATAAGTCCAGGATATAATAATTTTCTATACTTTAAAAAAATTTAATAAGTAGTGCACAAGATAAGATACATGTTGGGTTAGAGGATTCGGATCTCAAATCTTCCTCAGAGGTCTGCACAGAAATGTAATTCTTAACAGGGAACTTATTTACTACATCTACTCTTGCTGAACACGACATGGTTTCGTAGCTCGGAACAATGTCGGGGCTCCAGCGCGTTGGCGGATAAGATTTACCGAGGTACGAGATCAAGGTTACGTCAAGGCACAATGGTGGACCCGAGGAGATTCAATGATCCACGTAGCACGACGCTATGTCGACCACCTAGGCAGGTGCAGGAAGTCCTCGACATGGGCACATAGATCACCAGTCAGCACGTGCGATTACATTTATGAAGCAGTAACACGTGCGCGAACGAATCGTCGATCGATATCGTGTTAAACTCGATTGCAGATCGAGCTCGTGATCACCGAACGAGGGAGAATGATAATCGTGCGCGATAGAATTGATGAAAAAACTCAAATTTTGACACGCAAAAATAAATTCATAGAACTGTACTTTAAGCTTATTAGCGCGTTATTAATCGTGCGTATAATGCGATTTGTATTAATTCATCCAACGGGATATAACTAAATAATCTACAATTATCACCTTGCATAATAATAAATTCATATTATTTGATGATATTCGTTGTAATAACAGTAACTAGTACACGCCACTGAAATTGATATTTGTTAAACGATGTTATAGATTAACATAACAATTTACGCATGCACAAAGCAGGCAAGAAAAACTTGATGTATTAATTATGCAATTTATTCTTTGTTTCACTTCTTAAATTATACTACCGTCCATTGTGTATATCCTTTTAACAAAATGTACAAGATTTCTCGATACTTTGAGTGCGGTTTTCTCAAGAGAGCTACCGCGCGTGCTCTTTTCAAAGGAATTTCTCGATCGAGGTTAAGCTTGGATCCCATTCAATTTAGGTCTGTCTGCTTCAGACAATATTTCTTCGAGTTGCTTTAGGACTCGGTTCACGGTTAAGCCTGTACTGTCCAGCCAGACGAGAAATCGTATATGTATATTCCACAAAGCGATTTCGCAACATTTCCCGCACGTCTTGCTCGTCCGCTCGCTCGACTTTTATTCATAACGAAAAGCGGAAAGCTGCGAAGTCGCTTCGTTGTGGAGTGGGTCGCGGAACGCGTGTTCTAGCTATCCGCCTCGATCGGCTGAGCTGAGCAAACTCAGCGATCGATCCTGACAGACACAAATTCGCCCCTTCAAATTCGACGAGCGCTGAATTTACATGGCGCAACGATAAATGCGCGAATCGAGAGCAGCCGAGGAACAACTATCTATCGGATGAGACGGAAATGTTAGCAAGGGAATCTCTCCGTCACCGACATCTCCGGAAATGGAGGGTATCCCGTGAAAATAGAAGAGTCAATCTATACCTGGCTATGTGGAATTTATTAGTATTCAGCGAGATTTTGCAGCAACATGTTTGCAAACCCTTTATCGTTCCAAATATTGTAACTCTTCGCTAGCAAACTCGAAATGGCCTTTTCGCCCGTTTTTCTCGTATTATCTATTATTTTTTCGCTGCAGTTTATTCTAGAAGTACAACATGTTGTTGTTTCATTCGAATCCCAGTGCTAATATTTTGTCAATTCACATTCACAAGCTTGTTAATTATTACTTTTTTATTAAGATATTATTCACATGCTAAGTTAATTACTCATTAACTGTTATTAAACACCGTTGTGTATGTACTAATATAATATATACTGATGTATAAAACCCTTATAAATTATCACGTCTGCAAAGTTTCCGGCAATGTTTCGAGTGATTTATTCGCCGAGCAAAATAAACCCCTCCCCGATACTTACGGTGTTCCGAAGGAGAGCTATCTATTGACGAAGGAAGAGTCCCTGCCGTCACTACCGTTTCCGGGGGAACGTTTGTTTGCGTCGGAACGGAAATCCCATGAAAGCGTCAAGGCCTATCGGGCCGGCAGGCCACCCCGGAGGCTTTATCTCCCAGGCGGCGACGTCGAGCAGCAGCTTCTGCCTTCCGTGTGGGCGTGCAACGTCGGGACGCCGATGGATGGATGTGTACTGACGGCCGTGCCGTGAAGTCCGCGCGGGCGATGCAAATTTACGGGGTGACGGTAAACACGGCGGCCGAGCGCATAATTCACCCGGGCGCATACTTGGCGGAGCGCGTACACGCGTTTACACTCGGCGCGACGGACGGATGAGGGAGCTCGGCTGCCGGATTCTCGGCCATACGGACACCACGCGGCCTGTGTAGTTGTATGCACGCACGCATGCACGCACGATGCAGTACTCCGTTCTCAGCGGCCCACAGACCGTTCACCTCCGCGAATATTAAGCGACTGATTTATTATCTCCGACAAGCGTAGCTCGTAAGTCGTCTTCTGCGCGCTTCGACACCTCGGCGCTGGCCCTGGACCCCCACCGAGACACTTAACCATTCTAACTAGTGATATTTAAGAATTTTATCTAAGAAGAATATTTTTCAATTTTATTTCTACAAGCATATTTTAATATATTCTTTCGTACGTTTAAATTCTTATGTAGCAATTCAATTTAACAATGCAATTCGTCTAATTCCTTTCACGCAACAACTTTAAGTTTACCAATTATCCACATGCACCACCGGTAATTTATATATTATTTTCAATTATAACTATTAAAAAGTATTAAAGGCAATTAAATGTGAAGCAGTTACAAAACTGTAATTTGCTGTGGGAACGCGTGCTGCGGGGAACATCAGCTGGTTAAATAAAGTTGCACGCTAGCTCGAATATTCTAGTCACATAACGTTTATACGGGAAATAAAGGAGTTAAGTCAATTCGAAAGGATGTGCTCAGTTGTCAGCTGTTTGACAAATGGAAACGTGAAATTTCACCGTGCATTCGCACACGATTACGTATTACGTGCACTTTTCTGTATTTCACCGGCCTTCGGTTAAACGTTGCCAGATGAAAGGAAGACTAAGGTATTCCGGAACTGCTCTTTCATTCGGTGCACGTCACGTTGATGCACGCCGGCGTTCCGGGTTCAGAATAAAATTCCACGTGGCGTTTCATATTTTATAAACATACCGCACACGGTATCTCTATGTGATAAGACGTACCGACGCAAAACGTACCGTAAGAAAGTGTAATCTTCGAGAAATGTTTTAATTACGTTGTTGTTGCAATTTACAACCGTGTTGTTTGCCACGTCGCTCACGTAATTCAGGAGTCGCCGTATCGCATTGTTAACAAGACAACGTCAACAACAGGATCAAAAGAAGCCGTTTCACGAGCGAAAGCAGAAAATATTTTTAACATTTCTTAATATTTATAATTCGCGGAAATTTCCGAGTAAAAAATTCAAAAGTCGTCAATATCGATAAAGCAATATCTTCTTTTGCAAGTTGCAGTAAACCAATACTAAGTATGAGTAAGATATGTAATCAAAAATTAATATGGGATATGTCAGTATTCCTATATAGGAATAAACCTTTGTCTATTCTTTTTCTTTAATGCTTACAATCCTTTTTGTTATGTTCCTCATCACTAAGGTGCTATCGATGCATCGACGAGTAAAAAATGGATAATCCATAATGGATTTCTCATGGTAACCGTGATACGATCATCCGGAGTATGTGAAATGCTTTATACCACTCTGGCACTATCACGTTCCGCTTTCCGTAATAGTCGGAACCAGGTTATTGGACGATGATAGGCACGGCGCCAATATCCTCCCTTCACCCGCCCGCCATACATCAGAGCACGCGAATACGGCTGACTTAGTTGACCTAAAAATTAAGCGATCGCCGTAATTCGACGCTAAAATATATCATGCCTCCCGCCGGGATGAAGTGACATTCGCGTCACCATCGGTCAAAGTAAAGCGCCGCAGGAACAAAAATTCATGATTAGGATCAATGCCCAATCGCGATTGACTTGGGTCAAAATATAGCCTGAATTAAAAAAAAAACATCCCCAGAAGAGACAAAAAATTTGAACCATTTTATATAATTACGTTTAACTCGTGATATAGAACAGTACGCTGTATTTATAAATGTTCTGAATTCATGACCCAATTAACTGCGGACAGCGTAAAATATTTTAATCATGTAAAAGCAGAAAGAGGGCGGACACACGTATTGTAATAATAAATTCACATTTGTTGAGTCAATACTTGCGGAAAGGTGTGCTCTAAAATTCAATTTCATTCATTTGCATTAAACTCTATAGAAAAGAAAGATAAACGGCACTTTATTCGCTTTTTATATCGATCTGAAATTAAAACGGTCCTTTGTCCTTTAACGTCGACAACAGAGAGAAATTAAAGCACGGTATCTGAAAACTGTATAATTCGCTCGCTGACGCGGACGAATTTATTCTGTGTCGCGCGCGAATTAAATATTTCGCGACAAACAATTCGCGCTCGTACTCCGTCACTTCTTATCGTGCGTAATCCAACGACGACGGATCGGCGCGCGTTGACGCTTCGCGACGAGTAGCACAACGCCCGCGAACGACGCCAACGTGACACACATCGCGCGATAAATAAATAGTCTTTCATCAAGCTAATTGCAAGTAACGTAGATTGGTGGCGTGAGCACGTCAGGATTTCATTTCATGAACGCGCAATACGACGCATCAGCCGCGAGAGCAGCCGGAACAATTGCGTTACGTCTCAATGGGAATTATTTACATTCGCGAGAAAGACGTCAATACGTATGTACGAGAGACGCAAATGTCCCTCTCCTCGTATATACCGCACCACGCGGCAAACATAACCAATGTAAATTACAGCACCGCCTAAATAGAACGCAAACACTGGCGAATCTTCCCGTTTCCAGCTATGACTACATTACGAATGTACGAATACGCATTCGCTAATTATTCTATTGTGCTGACTATCCCAATAGATTGTTCCTCGTTAATGTAGAACTGCATCTATCAACATAAATTAAAATTCCAACGCCATTTCAATTGTGAACGCGACTCTTTGAAATGCAATTCTTTGAAACGCGATTCTTTCTCTAGAAAACATTGGAAGGATTATTTCTAAAAATTTATACGCGGAAAGGTTTCATTAAAAATTTATTCCCACCAAATAAATTAACAAATAATAATGTAAAACGTTCGAGCAATGCTGCTAAAAACTTTGACATTCTAGTACAATTAGCTTAGTATCCTACGTAATTATTCCGATAATTTAACAACAATTACTTTCAGGTCTGTATAAGCTACATTTTCAGATATTTCCAAAAAAAACTTTTCTTTCGTGTACTTTCTTTTATAAAATATTAATTAATATGGAGAAATATATATAACCTTCCTGGTTTAGAAAATAAAAATTAATTTAAATTTGAATTAAACATAGACTTATTTTTTACGTAGTTTATTTTAACTTACAATATTATATTTCTCGATTGAATCAAGAATCGTAATCCCGTCAAGTATATTTCTCGTATTATATTTCTCGATTGAAAGATCTGTATTTTTGCCAATACGAAACCGAATGTCGATACGTACAGTATTCTAATAGTATTATCTATCTGCTTTTCACTTGCCTATTTATGATTTCAACAAATTTTCAATATAACGCTTTTTCGCCCCTCAGTTCGACTTTTTATTCGCGCGCGAGTAATCCTGTTATAATCTTGAATTTTGCAGTACATTTCTATACAATTATTTCAAAGGAACGTCGATACCTCTTACATCCTCAATACATTCTCGTATCTACGCGTCGCCTTTGAATAACTCCAAGTGTATGCTTTTTCGCTGGGCGAAAAATCTTGAAAGTGCCAACGCGTCGATGCGATAAATCGCACAAACGCGGCGCGATGTGATTTACCGCCCGCGGACCTGCAAGTTTCTCCTCCCCTTCCTCCCCCGTAACTGGCAAATATTTCCAGCGTCCGTTCCCCGCGCAAAACTTATGTATCTGCGTTTGCTATTCATGTGTTGCCAGCTAGCGCGTGCTCGTTTCCTCGTTTCTCCCTTCAGCGTCTAGATGCGGATGAAACAACCGGCAATATTCGCCGGACGAGGAAACAAGAGTGCTGAAACTCCGGACGGAGAAGGGCCCGGAGGAGGTACAAGAGCCGCCGCCGCTGTCGGGAAACGGAACCGTTTCCACGCCGGGTTCGCCATTTGCAAAGGAAATTAAACGATTCCGCGCAATTTGCTCGGACGCGAAGCATGAGGCGCACGTTTGCCAGCTCCCCCCGCCGCCGCCACCTTACGCTCGCGAGTTACAGGGCCGCCAGCTACTCCCTCCCCCCTCCCTCTTCCTCCCTCGGAGTCGATTACGCCCTTCCATAAATATATTAGAATGTGAAACTCGCGAAAAGTTATGCGCGTCGTAATCGCGCAAAGGCCTGGTGGTTAAAGTCGATTCGAGGCTTGCGCTTTAAGCGATTCCACGACACAACGACGTTATCTCTCTTCGCTGACGATGTAATCCTCTTTGCGCGCCCCAGGACCATCACCGGAAAATTATCGCATCACTCCGTGTGTAAGATTGAAACGTCCTATCAACCCTTTGCAGGCCATCGCTTAATTCTCCACGTCATACCTAACAGCTGAGAAGTGTACATATATAGCATTAAGCGTGATAATTACCGATATTTTTATTTTTCGCAGACCATATTATCATTGATAGCAAGAAGTTGATGGTGATCCTATGTCATCCAATTAACTTAAATTCCATGTAGATTTAAAATTAATTAATTAATTAAATCTATCTGCTGGTGTATTATTGAAAGCCAACGTTTTCCAATAATTAAGAGCACTAACAAATCGTAAGGCCAATCGGTGTGATTGTCACTTCGAATTAAATGTTATGCAAATTAAATAGGAACAATGATTATGAGAACAATGTGACTCGTGTAAGCTTGTTTTAAACATTGAATAATCAGATAGATATTAAATAGTATAAATGAATAATTACGCGTACAATTCGTTACAAAGCGCTTTCATAAAATTTTATCTTTGAAATTTCTGACACAGAGACATCGATTAACCGTTATGCATAATGTCTATAAAATTCATCTATCCGAAGCGAATCTAAAATATTCAATATTACTCCAATAATTGTGCAGTCACAGACGTAACACTATATATATATAAATTACAACAGCGTATATAAAGATTACATTAAAAAGTACTGTTCATTTTTAAGATAGCAAAACGTTTTTAAATAAAAATTTTTTTTAAGAAATCTTTAAGATCTTTTAGTATTTCATTTAAATCTGAGCACCATTTAAAATCAAAACATTTTGAAGTACAAAAAAGATAGAAATAAAACATTTTAATATCTTAAAATCAAACACTTCCTTTTTTTAGTGTTACTCGTTTGAAATCATGTACAAAAAAATAAGTTATTCATCAAAAATTCATTTATATAAATTGTGCATCCAAAAAACAAAGCGCAAAAAAACAAGCATTTAATTATCTCGTTTAATCTCACTGCGCACGTAAAAAATGTAAATCAGGTTTTCTTATTTATTTAAATTTTAAACATTTTATACATTTACAAAAACATTTCTAGAATGTCAAATAGTATATTTAAAAATAATACGTAACGCCATATTTACTTAAAAACATGGAACGTAGCTAATATGGCTTTCCTTTCTACCGGGTTTTCATAAAGCTTCCTGTACGTTGCAAAAACGAATTACGTTCTTCAAACTGGAGTTATTCGAAGAATACGCGAAATCTTCCTAAAATTGCTGGATCTCTCCGTCGTGTTGGCAAAATGTATTTACCTTTCGGCGCCCCGTCGCGCGGCGTCCGATCGCAATAAACGGCCGACGCGTTGTACCCGCGCGCTGAGCTTTATTTCTCATTAAGCTTCTCGGCGCACCGTGGGCGCGCCTCGCGGCGCCGATGCTTTTCTTGGGCGAGGCATTTTAATGAAGAAAGTTCGCCCGCTCGCATAAAGTGCAGGCGCAAACTATTACATCACCGATAATTGATAACATTTTCCACGTTCCCCCGTCCGTTCGTTCGTCCGTCCGTCCGTTCGTTCGCCTAAAGATTTTCAGCGTTAAACGTCAAGGCTCGAGCCAGGTGTGCGGCCATCTCCTATGTTATTCCGAAACTTACAGGAGCACGCGTGCTTGCGTTCTCAGCGAGCTCACCCGCGCGCGATGTCTGCAGACGTTGCAGATATTAAAATTAGGCATTAAACATCGTTAACGATACGTTACGTTACGCAACGATCCCCGAAGGCGACGTTTCGTCCGGTCGACGAGGCGGGGGATTAATTTATGAATCGTAGTTCATTAACGTGCACGTCAATCTCCCCGGGAAAAAATTTAGCCGCAATCGCCGCGCCGCCGCCGCGCCGGTCGCTTCCGGGCTCCCATCGCCTCCCGTCAGCATCGATAATCGAATTTATCGAGGAATTTCAATCACTGTGCGTGAACTCGCCAGATGATTAAGAATTAAATTACGCACGCTGCAATGAGGTCGAGCTAAGCGCATATGGCATAATTTTAACATGATGGCGATGGTCACATCAATATTCCGCAACTATAAATTATTCATCATGGGATCACGAGAAATTTTCATAATCCAAACGCTGTCTTTATGTCACGATTACGCGTAGTTAATCTATTCTCTATTCTCCATTCATATGATTTCTATATTAATAAAGTTATGTTTGGTATTATGGCTGATATTGGTTTGGTACGTGTATAGATAACAGAACATTCGTTATTGCAATCGTTGCTCTCGTTAGTAAACGCAATACATACTATTTCCATTTTTACTTAAGAAAGTATCACTTTCTTTACTAATTAGTGTATAATAATTCCTGTGAAAACTGAATCGCTCGCAGATGTTTAAAAATATAAATTGCACAAAATTGATCACATATTTCTATCTTATCGCGTTTATTTAACTTAATTTTAACGCAACGCCAATAGACTAAAAAAATGAACTCATTAGTCACAGTAGCAATCTATCTTTGGGGCTGAATATAAATTATTTTATAGTCAATGGTCAATATATCAATAATTTTTAACTATACGTATTTCTAGAATTTCAATTGTTTTTTAATTTTGATCCATTATGTTTTCCTTCTAAAAAAAAAGACAAAATTTGATTCTATGCATAATTAATGCCGACAAAAGCAAGAAAATGTAGCAGCGAAAATGCATAGAGAGCGGAGAGAAAAATTTTTATTCCTTCTTTTACCTAAAAGCAAAAGTCCCTCACATTCACTACTACGTTATGTCCTAATTAAATCTTTCAGTCTAATTAAAGACTGAGTATGTATTGAGAGTTACTTGAATATAACGCCATATTTGCTATGCATAACCATTTAAAATATTTATTCTTATCTCATTCTCGAGATTTAAATTTCCTAATTAAATTCTTAATTAAAGATATATTTGTGTTCTTAAACAGAGTTCTTTTTGAAAGTGTCGAAAAATCATACTCTAATGCAATTCAGGACCTAAATTTGATTTCCCTGTGGCTATTTTCCGACGTAAATCTCGATGCAATGCCGATGGCTCATCGTAGCGCGCTTGAATCGTATATAATTCATCATTTATCACGAGGTAACGGTAACAATCAATCTTGGGGAATCGTGGTGGTCCGATGTGAGCGTTGACTTTGCGTCAACGCGACGCCAAGCCGACGACACGGGGCCGTATTCTATTTACGATTCGGATGTACTTGTGTACATGGTAAACCGGGCACGCTTGTCCAACACAATGAGGTAGACTATGGTGCACCGAGAACCACCGTTCGCTGAATGGCGCAGCGATGGTCGTAAGCTCTCTGGCATCCCCCAATGCGAGGGAACCCCATTATTCGACTTCGAGACATAGCATGACCGGGACGACACACACACACACACACATACACACAGAAAGAGAGAGAGAGAGAGAGAGAGAGAGAGAGAGAGAGAGAGAGAGAGAGAGAGAGAGAGAGAGATTTCACTTGATCGCGCGCGCTCCAGCTCGGAGCTAATACCGTTAATTACTCTCTCGTCGGAGGACGTAGCCGGGGGTCCGTCGTGTGCCATCTAACGAACGCTAATTGGACGTCGCCAAAGTGGCGTCATATAACGCCAAGGATATCCCGGTCAATCTGTCCTCATGTCCCAGGTCGGTGTCATCGCTGCGATAATGTCGTACCATCCCCCTCCTCTTTCTCTATCTCTCTCTCTCTCTCTCTCTTTTACAGTTCTGTCGCTGTACGTTCGTCGCGCGACTGCAAAATTTTCAAGCGAAGCACGGTGCTTTCGCTGATTCTGTTACGATGTAACGCCAACGGATTTATGGGAAAGGCGATTAAGGCTTGATTCGCGCGCAGACGATGTGTTTCCTCAATGGACGTATGTACGTCTGCGGCTCGGTCACAATACTGGATTATTCACATTAACGAGTAAGCTTGCAGTAAGCTCAGGTTTACTATCCGAAGGCTTAGCTGAGCTTTACCGGTTGAGAGCTTAAGTTAAATTTCGAACGCGGAATCTTTGGATGAAGCCCGGGTTATCAGACTTGAAGGGATAACCCGTAAAATTTATGGGGTTACCGTGCGACTGTAATGTCTCATCTGTGAGAGTAAATACGTTTAGTTGAAAATATGCACAGAGTAGAGAGAGCTGTGCTTTACATCTCAGATAATTATAATTTACCAAAAATTATTAGAAATAATCTCTAAATAGAAATTATAAATAGAAACTCGACTCATCTCAACTCAATAGAAACTCAAATAGAAACAAGCTCTCAAATATAAATTATAAGTAGAAAATAGGAATTAAAGCACTGGAAGAAAATAAATCTAATGTTATAACGGACTTTGAATTTCCGTTCTATTTTATATATGTCACAATCATGCTTAACATTTTGCTAATGTACCTTCTCATTCAATTATTAATACATCTACTTTACATGCATTGCTAATTAACAATGACGTAAATTATTCAGAGAGATATGACATCAGCAATTTTTACAATTAGTCCTTTTAATTACAACCTATTTGCGTAATGAGAAGAAATAAGAGTGATAGAAATTGCGCAAAGGGATCTTTGAAGGGGATCTTCATTATTCGCTCTGACGCAAAGTTTTCTGGGACGGATTAAAAATTCGCCGCTTGTGCCGCTCGATTTTCCATGATTCTCCTGTGTCGGGAAACGACGAGGAGCTTAATTGGGATATCCGTCATATTCGAGGCCGGTTGATCCCCATAGGTCGAATGAGCAAATTACGAAAGTTTCGTTCCCCCCGTCTTACCACGCCGGCTTCCGGTAAGTGAGTACGAGATATATCGAAGCGAGTCCTATCAAGGCAAGAGTTTCCAACTAATTCACGCGGGATCGTCATACCGGAAATCAAATCGCTCTTCTTCGATAAGACCTATCCCTCGAAAGGGATTCGACCGCTTCTTAACACCGGAGAGATCGAAACGGTCAATTTGTTTGGCCAATGAATCACTAACTTTAAACAAGATTTCTAAAATTAGCAATATTCATTATTGTCTTGGCTCATATTTTGCTACTGCTATATCTTTATGATTTTTAATTATTATATAAGTAATTTAAGAAACTAAAAAAACAATTAACATAAAAATAAATAATGTAATAAAATTTTAATGTAAATATAATTTAAAAAAATTATTTTTATTAACTTAATCGCATTTTAATTTGAAATTCTTTAAACAAAATATTTAATGTTGTAATTAATAATTAATTTGAGAGGAACATTCATATTAACGCGAGCTTAAATGCAGAATCATTTTCACAAGTAATATAAATATAATAATGAATCTTTTCCGCTGTCCTGCTCCAATTATCAAATATATATAAGGTCCATTCTTATCCTTCTTATTAAATTAGGTCCTTGCTTCCTTTTTTCTACAAATATCTATTATACTATGTTATATATAAAAAAGCGTGTATATAGATGTACATAGAACATATAGATATACATGATGTGTAAATATATATATATATCTGCAATGTATTGATTTCTTGTCCGCTGGGTTCGGTAAACCCAAATGACTGTGCGGATCAGTTATTCCCGCGGGGAAAATATCGAACGCCTCGGTTACTAGACGCGGAAGCGGCATCCCTCGTCCTCAACGGAGAACGGAAGCTCGTCTTTTCTCGATCCCAAGCTCTCGATCACAAAGCCCGCCACAGAGCGTATTCGTGTCGGCGTGTTTGCGCGATCTGTCGATGTCTATGCGCGCGACGCGAAACAATGACTCGCTAATTCCACCGTTTCGTCAAACTCCGCGAGACGGGCGCGAGTTAGGCGAGCTTACTGGTAGAGCGCGAGTTACATAATCAATTGGATCGTTTGTAACGGGAGAGCAGTCTCGTTAAAGAGAACACGCGAGACACGCTCTCATCCTCCTCCTCGCGTCTAATCTGATAGATCTCCATTCGTCGACACGATGGCGCGATCGCTTTATTATAGGGAGGTATCTCTGATAGTGAATCTAATCTCGATCGGCGGATTTGTACATTAGATCGACGAAGATTTTTGTCGGGCGTGCGGCTCCTCCTCGGCTCGTTATCCGTTCCATTTTCTCTTTCGTTCCGAGGCCGTTGCGGAAGCTGACGTTACGCAGCCTAATTTGTTTGCGAACTTACGCGACGTACTTTAATAAGGCGCAGCTTGGAATAATTAGTCAAAGCATCGCGCAGTTGTTATTACGTAAGTTGGGGACCTTCTTTGATAGGTACCGCAGGTGAGCTGCTTCCCTGCTTTTGATAAGTATTGCAGATACGGAAAATCGCTTTGATCTTGGAAATGAAACCGGGAGATACACCGATATTTTAATTAGTTGACAGGTTCGTAAGGTGCATGCAAATGCAGTTTTATTCGCTAGAAGACGACGAGGACAGGGAGCACGCGGTGTCTTTTGAGAGAAACATCTAAGAGCATTAATATCAAAACAACCATCTAAAATTACACCAACTTCTACTATCTACTGTATTATGGGCCCCACTTTGATAGATAGACCTCATTCCGTTTAAATAGATAGAGCGAGCATTAAAGACCGTTCGAACGTTTCCAACGAGATTCCTTAGACGACGACTCTTTACGAATCGGTTCGCAATTCGCTTCAATCTGGTTGATACCATCGGCGATCTTATTAGGTAGGAATTCAACATGGTACGCCACGAGAAAGCGAAAGCAGTGACGGGGTCTTATTATTTTATGATGATTCCGTATTATGTGCATTAATAAGGTATTTATCGAGATTATTATTCAAAGTGTTGTAAACCTCATTACGAAAGTTGAAATTCTCATTGATAGGATATTATGAACACCGCTTTTGATAGCTGCCACGAGAGCTGCAGCTGCATATGTACAAAGCGTAATATTCATCAAGAGCGAATAGATTGAATGTTTCATTAGAGAGAGGACGAAATAGACACACAAATACCACCTAATTGAATATACATGTACTATGAAGACATCACACAGACAATGGCTTTTATTTATTTCAATTCTAAGCCAATTTACTATTATATTTCGCGTCGTGAGCAAAATAAACTTTTTCATTAATTGAGTTTTTTTTATGAGACTATTTAAGCAAGATTTCTTATAGCGAATCGATTCAACTGTACTGGTGCACATTAAAGCCAGTGCATACTATAATCTGACCTAAGTGTAAAAGTGACATTGTATTTACGTTAATTTTTAAGCGACACAATTAACTCTAATGTAGTGCATCATTGTGCCCTCTAGCACGTCCAATCAAATATTTCTTATTTAGATTCAAAATTTTGTATTTTTCATCTTTTTATTTAAATTTTGATAAAATGTAATATTATCAGATAATTGGCAAATAAAAATTTCAAGAGTTTCTTTGAACGCAACAGAAAATAAAAAATCCAGCAAAAATACATCAAAGGCTACATCTTTAAAATTAAATCCGAAATACATGCACTCTGCATGCTGTATGATTGCTCATAAACATATAAAATCATGAAAGGGAAATATAAGAGAAATTATTCAATTTTAAATTTTAAGGGAATTAAATTTATATGTAGCTATAGAGCGAGTGAGTTGACACAAACTGTTAACGCAAGTGGATATAACTTTGTAATTCTTCCTCATTACGCCATATATCAAAATATTTTAACATTTCTGATGTGACACTGCTCGTGGAAATAATACTTGAGCGACTGTAATCCCGTGGAGATGTGAGAGTTAAATCAAAAATTTTTTTTTCGTAACGCTCGCGATGGCCCAAGTCAGTTGTTAGAATCGAAATGACGTGAAGCGATATTACCGTACTCGACGAGCAAAATTCAGAGCCGGCGCAGCCGCGATTCCTTTCTCAATCTGATTTTATTATTTAAGATTTGAGAAACCGTCTTCTCGTTCTCGCAGAAAAATATAAAGATTCAGAGCAGATCATGCCGGAGGAAAGGGGACGGGGAACAGAAGAAACAGAGTTTGATGCCGAAGAGAGAGCGGGAAACGAGTTCGAGCAAAGTCGAGCCGATGCATCTAGAACTGTTCTAGGTATATTCACCCACACTCGGAGTCATATGCGATATTACGCTCGCTCGTTTCTCATTTTCCGGCAAACGTTGCTTTTTTCCCCGGCAGATGCGCGAGCGAACGTCGACGCGAGATAGCTGCTCGACAGCTGGATTTCGATAGGCACGTATGACGACATCCCCGCGGTCGTGATTCCCTGGACGGATCTCTCTGATTTCAGTAGCTATCAAAAGAAACACAGCATTCGAATTCTATCGGGTGAGAGTTGAGAGAAGAGAGAGAATATATGCATATTCAAGACATATCTGTGCAGATGAAACAAGACGATGACGATAAGATACAAATTAATTTATGCTTGAAAAAACTTTAAAAGTATGAAGAATACCTGTCATAATATTTGCAATAAAAATTGTGGAGCTTTTATAAAATTATTTTTAGAAGTATCTAAGGGGAGAAGGTTCGAGAGATTTAACCTCTCAATTTTATTACTCATTTTTTATTTCTAATTCCAAAATACAACTCTATTTTTCTAAGTAAATTTTTTGTTACGGCATTAAAAAAGTTTTTCCTCGTTACAAACACATAAATAATTTTTAGAACTTCGTTAGTTAGTTTGATAGTCCCTGGTAGAAATTCATACAGTTTAATTGACTACTTAATCCGTTACTATCTAGTATTAATGATTTCTCTTTATATACAAAAATACTGCCTAGAAATTGACCTGATTTTTTTATTTTAATTCTTGAACAACTTCAAGTGTAGTTCTGTCACAAAAATGTCAAGAGAGATTAAGAGATTAAAAGGTTAAGAGGTACTTTTACTGTTGATTAACTGTTAAGTAACTGAGTTTGGATATCATACAGTTTTTCTATACAATAATTATAAGAAAAGCGTTACATCTTGATTGGTATCCTAAATAGTTTGCTATTCGGTTACTGGATAAAGATCAGTAAAACTGTCCAATAACCAATCAAAAGTTGCACTAAATTTCTATCAGGAGTGTCCAATACATAAAAAAAATTCACAAGGTTTTTAAGTCAAAAAACAGTACTTTGCATTCAGTCAAATGAAGGCGACACCCTCAGCGAAGATCATCTAAATAATAAAAACTTTACTGTAAATTCTAAAGATGTGTTAAATTGTTTTGAAAAAAGATATCGTCATATTTTTCACTCGCCTCTTCTACAGTCCTTCTTTTTTTTATTTAATTTTAATTTACTATATTTTTAATAACATTTATCAATGTTTCTCAGATGAGAGACTTTTCTTCTTTCAATTTTTTAAAATTTCTTTTCCTAAAAAAAATAATTAATTTTTATGTAATAATAATATTACAGAGAGATCTACACATTTTGTTTTTCCATAACATCTTATTTATATTTTCTTTAGAACGTATATGATTTACAAACTCTGACATTTTTCTTATTCAAAATCAAAAACAAAGAAATATAAAATGCTAAGTTCTAAAATATTTAAAAAAATAATTTATTAAAGCAAAAAATTGCTATTTGAAGTCAAAGAAAGTTTATAATCTCTCTCTTCCAAAAAAATTCCGAACACGACCATGAAATCATTAACGATTTCGCACGGGTTACGCTAATAAATAAAAGAATTTCAACGTTATTTATACAATTCTATGATTTCATAAAGTCATCTAATTAAGCATGCAGAATGACGAAATATCTCGTAGCTGATATCACCGAAGCGGCTTAAATCTGCGATAGCTTCGAATGAAACCCGCGTTCCAATAGAATATTTTGTAAGTGTCGGATGTCTGTTAATATCGCGTTAAATACTCGCGGCACGAGTCCAACGGCGTATCTCGACGAAAATCACGCCCCTGGCGCGGTCCCGAGTTTTCCCAGAATCCCCATCGTGATAGTCACGTCTCCTCCAGTCGCTCGTGTCGACGACTTCATAATATTCCACCGACCCCGTCAAGTCGCGTGCAATTCGCGAGGTGATTACGACTCTCTCGCTCCGGTTAACCCATTAGAGCCTGAACGTAAAATGAAACGAAACCGTCCTTTCACGCGAGCTATCTCGGCCGTCTTGCTTCAGCAATAATTAAAACGACGGTGTAGCCGTAGGAAAACGCCCGATGTCGAATAAATCCGACTGAAAATTGTGCTCCATTTGTCGCGCATTAAAAGAATAATGTATTTCGCCTTCCGCATAACTTATGATTAACCCTTAAGGTATCATGGATATTTCGTGTTCAACCCATTTTTTATTCATCAAAGTTTAAAAAAAATACTTAAATTAGATTACAATTTTTATTTCAAAATAAAGTACGAACATTTGTCCCAGAAACTTAAAATTATGTTATATTAATTAAAAACTTTTTTCTCACTTTAAATTAAAAAAAAGTAGTTCCTCACAAAATATCTGTAAACAAGAAAATATTTTTTAATACCATTGATGAAACGATGCGATTATTGCTTTATTTAAAAGAGATGTACATTATATGTGATAAGATTAACACAGTTTATAATAAATTAATATTAAAATAATAAAATTAATGTATATACATACATAAAAAATGTAATAATCTTTTGCATGTAAATAATTTATTTTTTCAATACAAAGACTTGTATATTGGTTTGTTATAATCGTTACATTTAATTCAGTAAAAGTTTAAATAATACATGTTTGGTTTCGACATTGAAATATTGAAAAAAATACGACAATATGATTTTATACTGTTAAAATATCTTTCCGTTAACAAAAATTAACAATTGAATATAAGTATCGTGAAGTTCGATTTCGATTGTAACGACCACTTTGTTGTTATCGTTAAACTTTCTATTCTCGCGTGTTAATAATAGCAACAATAGCATCGCTGAGACTTTCATCGCCGCGAAATCGAACAAAGTGCTAAATTAAAAATTCGCGAAAAAACTGATTACAATATCGACAAGTTTAGCGTGTTCATACTTTCAAAACTAACATGGTTATTGATTCGTGTCTAACTTCTCGAAAACTATCAGCACTGTTACTTGAAACATTTCAAGATTAGGGCGTTAAAAACAAAGCGTACGAAAATTTATCAGAAAAGCAGAATAGTTGTGGACATGAAACTAATTTATCGATCATATTAATCATATTAATATTTTTTTATCCGAAGCATTATTCTTTGTGATTTTTTAATTTCTTTTTCTAGTTATATTGCATTTAGCATAAAATAAGTTCGAATATTTATATTAAACGAATTAAAGTAAAAATATTTAACTGCGTCTGTGCCACTATACGTTTAATTTGATTTCAATAATATAATTAAATAACATTTTATGGATTAAAACAATTAATATTTGTTTAAAGAATCTTAAAGATATTACATCTTCCTTAATTATTTTATGGATTCCTTTATTTAGGAACATCACAAGAGCCTTCGTCCAAATATGCATTACGAAAAAAATTAAAACAAGGCGCGACAGAGACATTAATGTCGCGTTTCAATACTGGACCATTATTCTACAGGTCTACGGTCTTTGAAAGAGATAGACGTAACACGCACATCAAACCAAATTTATTACAGCCACCGCGATAAAAATTGGCGCGTGCCGGGCCCGACAGTCACGTCCGTCATTAAGGAAACGAGATTTAGGTGTAGCACCACTATGGGAGCGCCGCATTCTTCCTCTTCCGACGCCGCAGCACACGATCGGATACTGCTTCCTACTAAGGAAATAAAGAAACGGCTCTGATAGAAAAGAAAAGTAGCGAGGGCCTAGGCGAGAAGAAGTTTTTCCGAGCACTCTTTTGTGCATCGCGCGTCTCTCTTTCTTTCTTTAGGATTCCGACGATCTAGTCGTTCGGCCTTCATTCCACGTTCCACGTACTTTGGTAGGTTGGCGAGTTCGATTTAACGGGTATATCGTTCCCAAGGAACGTCGATTTACGGGGAAGTCGCTAATGTTCGCGCGAGCTCGTGAAAATATCAAAATGAGCAAGTAAAAAAATCTTTCTTTTCTCTTCTCTTCCTCTTTCTCCAGCCTCCCTCTCACCTCTTTTTTACGCTTTATTGTATATCACCTGCTCTATACGAGTCGTCTTTTTGCGCCAGAGAGCTCCTTAATGCCGCCGGAAAATAAACTTGTATGGCTTTCAGTCGAAAGAATTCTGAAGCCCTTTGATGCATCGAGAACGGAGATGCTATTCAATCTCGTTCTCAGTGCCTCAGTGTCTCCCTTAATTCGACGCACATCGGCTACAAGAACTCCCTCAATAAATAAACGACCGACAAAAGAGAGAGAGAGAAAGAGAAAGAGAGAGAGAGAGAGAGAGAGAGAGAGAGAGAGAGAGAGAGAGAGAGTCCGAAACAGTATCGTAACAATTCAAGCAACTTTAGAAAAGAAATAAGCTTAAAGCACAAGAAATGGCCCAATTACTCCATTAAATTCGTGTCTTAGAATATTCGGCCGTAAAAATGAACTACATTATTCGTTCCTTCAGAGAACGGACGATCAATCAAAAACCAATGTATACTTCACACGTTGCACAACGCAAACCAAGGCATAACTATTCTTAACCGTTAAATGCTTACGACTTACGTGATCCGGTACGCTCGTACGACCTTGTTATTGTTAATACACGCGGATACGATTCGGAACTGCACGAAATATCAGACAAGTCATGCCAAGTAAAAAGGTTCTTGTTTCCGAGTTATGATACATTCGTGACGCAAATCATCTGCGAATAACGCAATGGACACGCAATCTTCCGCGTCTAATAAATATTACTTTCATACGCTTGTCAGTGTCCTGTGCATTCCTTTCGATAATATTCAAAAACTCAAAAGAATATGAAAGAAAAAGAGAGACAAAATAACAATAAAAATATTTCTTTAAATATTCATGCAGAAAAAAATAATTATCCATTTTACGCGATACAGTTTTTCAAACCGATATTAAATTTAAATATCTTTATGAAACAATAAATTAAGTTAATTAATTTTGAATTCAATTTCACAGTTAAACGACCTGTCTAAAATTATAATCTGAGCGATAGTGGTTTTCATTTGGAGATATTTTCCAGGTGAAATCAATCGATTTCAAAGGTACAAATTCTGAAGGAACGTGTCTCGTCAAAGAGAAACAGCGATTGAAAAGGACGAACTGTGATGTCCTCTTTTAATCAAATTTAATAGATAAATTGATATGTTAGGTCATCACAAACTCATATATGGAAAATTAAATCAAATTTGGAATAGCGTTCGTATATTTGCAAAGCAACATAAAATAGAATCAGGTTACTGAACCAATAAAACATAAAATGTAAGTTTAAAAAAATAGTTTATTCTAGAGGGACATTGCATCAGTCCGTAAACAACCACTAATGATACCTAAAAAAAATACAAAGACTTTAAAACAATAAATTGTAAATTAATATTTTTTAGATATAATTTTCAAATATTTTTGAAATATTAATAAAATATCATTTTATTTTAAAATATTAATAAAATATTTTATTTCAAAATGTAATTATATTAAATAAAAATATGCACCTTCTTGATTATTAATTAATAAACTAAAAACAATTCATCATGAATGATTATTCATGTTCGAGTGTTAACAGATTAAACATTTTACTTTGATATTTAACCAAATACTAGCGTTTTAATTTTTAAAAAATAATTACATTTTATTGTTATAAAATTATTTTTAAATTAAATTACTTTTTTGAATATGTATTTTTTAAATAAAAACACTCTGGTCATTTATCAGTATAAATCAGTCATTAATTAACTCGTCGGTCTTTAATGATGTTGCACGTTGTCACTTTTTTAATTAAAATTATTTTTGAGAAAAATATATACGATATATAATATTTTTCAAAAATAAATATACAGTTATCAGTATTCAATAATTGGTCTTTTCTTTTTTATGTATACACTATAATTCACAGTATACATTGTGATTTTCTTATTTGCTCATTAATTAATTTAATAATCGTATGTATATTAAAAATAAGACGGGACGCTTCGACCTAAGTTCTTATTAACCGTCTCTTAATAAAATTAAGTAAATTATAATGTCACGCGCATATTTAAAAAATATATATAAAACTAACAACTAAGTTTAAATAATAGTTTACTCAATAATGTAATTAAAAATGTAAACAGAATTAAAATATAAAATCTGGATAAAGATTTCCGTAAGTGTATGAATAATATTCAACAATTTAATTAACCGGCACATTTCAGAATTTGAACATATTTTTGAGAGAAAACGATTACACCTTTTATATTCCATTACCTCACAGTTTGTTGAATTATTTTAGTGAAGACCATGTTAAGTCGTATATACGTCTCGTCATTTTTAATATATATATGTACAAAAGAATAAATCATTTTAAATCTTGTTTTCTGCGCGTTTATGCTCTGATTCTATTTTATAGAAAATTAAATTTCAAAACTGACTCTTTCAGAATATTTTATTTACTTAAAATTTATGCGATATTTGCGTTTGTTTGAATCTTGTAATGTAGTTAAAAGGTATTTGATTTTCTTCGTGATCTATTGTCTATCGAGAAAAAAATTTCGCTTGATCAAGAGCGCAATCAGAAAACCATGCATTTATTATTGTACTTCGTGGCTATTGACAAAAAGGTGATTCGCTTGGGATTTTCAGAGCGGAACCAAGGCTGGTCGGTCAGAACGATCGTAAAAGGGAAAAAGGAGGCAGGGGAACGGTGCGAATATGTCCTTGAAGCTGGAATTATGTCTCTATGCGCATAACGACGTTGAAGCCGAGGAAACGGTAAACGCCGTTCGCTTACATTTGGCCCACTCTTATTTTAATTAACTGATTATTGAGTAATTGCAATTGCCACACGAGAAATACGTAAACGCTCGAGAACGCTCAAAATTTCTTAAACGACGTGCAATTAATGTGGCTAACATTTAAAGTGAAATAATGTTATCAAATAATATAATGATATTAGCACTATTAGAAGTACAGGCGTTATATGTACTTGTTAATAACATTACTTTGTTTTTATTTCGCATATTAGTTATATGTTTTGTTTAATGTGTGCACACAAAAATTTTTACAATTCACCACAATTTGATTAAATTCGGGAAGTTTTGCTGTCGGTTCTCTGGATCCATTTGCAGGACGCGTGAAGGGCTAAAAGCTTTAAAGCCCTTTATGCAAAATTGCGGGTAACAACGTTAATGCATTCAAATTTAAATCTCGCGACCGCGAAGCCCATTTCATTTTTTCAACCTCATTTTCCCCGGTGGTTTCACTAAAAAAAAAATAATAAATACGCATCACAACGTATTTTCCCATGAAATTTGTTTTTAGATTTTATATCTCTTTATGAAAGATTAAGCGACAATTCCCGAGTTGTCCGAATTATTAAGCTGCTGCCTGACGAGACATCGAGTATTAAGTTAACCGCGAATAAAAAAAAAACATTTTTGAAAGTCGAGCCATTTCGATTGTCGATTCGCTTTTCGATCAGTCTTCAGATAAGGAAAAGCTGTATTTAGTTAGCACAGCTATGTTCAAATTCTAGACACCAAATAAAAATGTGCTTTAATTACTACTTTGAATTAAATCGGAATGCTATTCGTTTACTATTAGACTGCTGTAGCGGAGAAATAAAGTCAAACATTCGCACGCTTGTCCTCTTTTTCATGTTTTATTCAAACGTTTTCGCCGCGTGGATCAAGCATCGTCAGAGGCGTCATCATTTAATTAATTAAACTCGTAAACGACTACGCTCGCTTTTAATATAACGCCGTCGATTCTACACTTTTCGTTGCCGTTGAACATATGGGGTGTATTGAAAGTCGAATTACCGTATAATTATTTAGAAGTCCTCTTCAAAGTCTAAACTACGGAAAGTTTACAAATTCCGCAGAATACCCGAGCAGAAATTGAACCCAAATTGAGTACCCGAACTTGAAATTTTTAATTAACTTTTCCAATCGTAATTGTCAGAAATCAAAATATTTAATCTCATATACTAATTTGCAAAATTAAAAGAAAGGACATCGTCCGATCAGATTTTTCAATCAGCAAAAATTCCATCTAAAATATTTCGAAATACTTTTATAATCGAAAATGAACAACTTTTGCGTTACCGTGTATACCAGCGTACGCTAACGCATCGTTTGTGGATATCCCTTTGAAAGATCTATCTTTGCACCAGAAAGCGGAAAAAGAGGATTCCCTTTATTTTTAAATTCCACGGGGCATTTCGCGTCTGTTCTTGGTAACATGATATGACATACCTATGTCGAAAAAGACAAAATTACCAACTGGCAGAAAGGGCCTTTGTAGATTATCCGTTTCATGTCACGGTTCTGTATTACACATGGTAGTTGGTAATTTTCTCAGATACTTTATAACGACTCAGTGACAACGTGTTTAATTTTTATAATTCTTATAAATAAATGTTAACAGACGTTTTGCATTTTCAAACAAAAGATGTAAATTTTTATTCCACCACATATATTAATTTGTGATAAATCTCACAATCAGTGATCATGTCTCAATAATCTCCCGTTACGCTACCGTTTACTCAATGTACGTATTTTAATATTTGCTAATTTCCCGGTACATTTTGCAAAATTTACTAACGTCCTTTTTTTCCAGAACTGGCAATTCCACTCCGTTTCCGCACTCGCGTCTCGTTCTCGGTGTCATATCGCGTTAGAGATAGGAGGGCCCGTGGGAGAAACGCGCGCGCGCGATGGAAAAATGTATTAACCGCGTATGCGCGCCTGGAGATCGGCGAACGATTATGCAAAACTTGGTTCGCTCATTTTAAATGTAGAAACGCGAAGCCACGCCGCGCCGTTCGCGCATTATATTGCTGTCTAGGGATAGATCGCCGCCGCCGCCGCCACCGCTGCCGCCATAGCTGCGCGTCCCGCGTTTCTGCCGTATGCAGGAATATCTACGCCGGAAATTCGTTTCATCCGATCTCGATTATGGTACCTCATGCTCCGCCGAAGTCAAGAATCTTCGAGATCAAAATCCTATTTAGGAAGGAATGATTTTTGACACGGTTTTATAGAGTTCTTAAACTGCACGGTTATTACACGCTCCATCTGCATTTATATTTATAATATATGTACATGTTAAGATATACCTTTTCCGTATTAACTTAGATCTAAATATATTATAAAATGTATTGTTTTCATTGAATTTCAAGATTCTTAAATGGGATGAGTCGTTCACCCCATAAATGAGTGGTACGAGAAGTATAGTAATTAACATTTTGCTATTATAATTATTATAGAGTTTTATAATTAAAGATTCTATATCGATATAAATAAAAATAAATTACATTTTATTATATGTATGCATTGTTTATTTACTATATTTTAATATAGTAGACACCACAAACGCGCGCTTCGTGCACGCTATTTAATTTTTTGCTTTCTAAAAGTAAATTATAACGATAATTGTACAGATAACCATCTATACAAGTTTAACAGCTGTCAAAATTCAATCGTAATAACAGCTACTCTCGCAACATGAAGTAAGCGCAGCGAGAGAATCAATCAACATCGCGAAAAAGAGACAACAATCATTTCGCGATTTGAGACTATCAACATAACATGCACTTTCAAAAAAGGGATTTTTTAGCATCATATTTAAACACGATTATACAGAAATCTTACTAGGGTCGGCTATTTGCTTCTTGAAAACTTATGTATATCTGGGAAATTAGCATAGAAATCGAAAGGCTAATATTGAAAAATTCCTCTTATTAACATTTTAAATTAACATAATAATTATTTCAGACATCAAAATATATATATTAAACATTAAACCCAAAAAGTAAATTTTATCATACTGAAAGTCAGCTTTTAGTAGCTGGCCTAATTTTCTATTCTAGCGAGAGCTTTCACACGGATGAAGGAAACTTGGAATTAAGCAGATACATTTAGCGCTAAATACGCGATGAGAATAAATATCTGCGACCGTTCACACTTCCTAAAGACATGCACATCAAAGTAATACGTACTAGTTTTGTCGAAACACACGGTGTATATGTATTAATGAAGAGTATTATTCTGGAATAAGGAAACTTCCGGTTGTGGCATAGGATAATATTGTTATTACTAAGCGCAGCTGTGAAGAACGAAAGCAAGTTGGAAGCGTGATTCTGCAAACTGACGATGTGAAATTCTCTAACGAAAATTTGACGCTACATACATACTATGGAAATCTACAAGCTATGGATATTAGAGATTAAAAGCAAACTCTCTATGTAGCAAACAATATCCTACATATTTGACTTGGGACTTCGAAATGTTTCAATTCAAAATGCAAAATATCTTTAAAATCTTGCAAACTTGATATTCAGAAAAAATAAAGCTACGAAGTAATATAAAAAAAATGTTGCAATCTTTTTCGAACAATCGAAGGCATTGTTGCAAAAGTATTGTTTATGTAGTTTTTTAGATATTGAGATTTATTTAATATACAACTAACAATAGATCAATCTTATATAATACGTAAATATATTAATATATATTTACAGCTAGCAATTCTTTTTTATCATGTACACAATAAGTTCAATAGATGGCTAAAAGCTCCAACCTAAATTTTCATCAAACGTTACACGCTGTACGTGATAATATGAACTGTGCGATTTTAAGCCAAAAAATCCCTTCGCTTCCATTATCTTTTGTATCGAGTATATTCGTGTCACGTATCGAACTTGCATGTTCTCCATTTGCATACAAAATTCAGAGAAAATAAAGAACAGAGACAATCAAACGTGAAAGACTTTTCAATAATTTCAAGAGAAAATGGAGAAATTAAATTTGAGAATCATAAATATTAACATAATTCCGAACCTGGTAAGCAATTACAGTCGTTATCCTGCTTATTCGCCAATCGATTTACATTGAAGTACGTGATTTCAGAAATGTTGGAAAAATGTACGCATAAAGTGCATGTAAAACGTTATGATTAAATGTATAATTCGTATTGTTTTTATGCTTTTAAATCTTTGAATTTAAAGTTCCACTTTCAACAAAATAACATATTTTTCATGGAATTAACATCATTGAAGTTTTAAAAAAGATTTATTAAAATAAAATATACTTTATAAGCCTAAATTTTCTCGACATGTATAAAAACCTCATTACGTATTATATAACAGAATGAATTTTGTAAGCCTAGAAAAATTATTTCAATATTTTTTAATATTCTATAAAATATGTTAAATTCTACAAAATCAAGATTATTGCAAAAATAAGCATATAACTATACAATAAAACTATAAACTAAAAGTTTAGAAATATGTAGAAAATGAGACAGACATTCTCACGATTCCATTTGAATCATACAAAAAAATTCGATGGCAAAAAATAGTTTCACTGAAATAACATCATTTTTCCAATAGCCACATTCTCAATGAGGCATAAAGTTGCATATAGAATGGCAGAGGTGCATTCATCCGTTACATTCATATATTTATATTTTTACCTCTGTTTAATGCACGATTGTAAATTTAAGACGCAAAAAAACTACTCGACTACCTCTCGGGATTCGTATTACTTGGATAAAGCAATTATCATCGGCATCTGAGTCTACAAAGTGTACGCGGCGTTCCTTTCAGACGACCGCATAAAATTACGACGTCCCGTCCTATCGCATTTCGCACGCGGTGAACCCGATCTTTATTTTCCACGGTATCGCGTGATACGCTTTGTTCCACGTCGCCCTGGCTGAAGGAATGTTCTCGCGACAAGACCACGAGT
Source organism: Monomorium pharaonis (assembly GCF_013373865.1). NCBI lineage: Eukaryota > Metazoa > Arthropoda > Insecta > Hymenoptera > Formicidae > Monomorium > Monomorium pharaonis. Next base: position 9,632,149 of record NC_050477.1, read on the forward strand.
ATAAAACAAGAATCCGGAAGCACGGTGGATAAAGGAAAAGAGTGCGAGGGGTGGGGAGTGAAGAAAATTTCGTCGCGATTGCGAGATGGAGGAGTACCGCGCGGATAGGAAGATCCTCAGCCACCCCCGGTTTTCGTTGCCATTTCATATTACACGCCGTTACACAGAGAGAACACAGTTCCGCAGCCTGCCCCTTCAGTACACGATACGCGCGGTAAGAAAAATAAAAATCCCCCTCATCCCTCGGCGTGGGATCATCGCATTCGATGCGTGTCATCGCTGCTCTTTTGATCTACCGTCCGTGAGATCGCTCCACTCTACAGACATCGGCCGCAACCGGGTTACGATTATTATCAGTAGCACAACTAATTAACGTTTGCCCGCAAGGATGAATCGCGGTAGTAGTTCAGAATTCTGCGCATCCGAATACTGCTGCTGCCGGCGGAACACGCTTCCCGCAATCAGCCGTCCCTTTCAGCGCGCTAGGCATCGCCGAGTTGGGCTTTTGTTCCGATGCATAGAGTCGCGGTGGATCACACACGGTCGACGATGTCGGTCGGCTGCACCGACGTTGGAAATAGCCGAATCGGTCGCATCCCTCCGTGCCGGAAGTTGCAGCCGGAAGAAGCTTAAAGCGCATACACACGTGCGAGGCCACCCTAACCGGCCAGACGTCCGCGTAATATACGATTCGCTTCCGAGCTTTCCGCATCGGATGGCACATCGGACGGATTCGAATTGGCCGAGACTTACGGCAATTCTTTGCGCGTTTTAAGACACAGAAAATTGGCCGATCAATATTTATGGTAAGAAAAATAGGTAGTTAATGTTGCAATCTCATCGACTGTTCTTATGTGACAGAATATCTCGTCAATAAATAATATAATTACGTAAAATTCGTGGATATTTTGTTAAAAAATAACTTAGATAAATAATTCAATATAATTAATAATGTAATAAATAAATATTTAAAGATTCTTTTTACGTTGAAAAAGAGAAGAATCAAGTTCATCAAAAATTCTACTTCACAGACTTTTGCCTGTACATAAAATACACATGATATAATTTTATCACAAATCTGGGACATATAGATTCACGGAACATTTAATAAAATATGATAATTACAAAATACAATAATATAAACAGAAAGATGTTAAAAACGATTATAGAAGAAAAAAAGAGGATAAAAAACAAAGTGTAAAAATATAACAATTCATGATGATATCGTGTTTCTACCGTATTTGAATAGCTATTCTTTTGCAGAGAGATAGAAACACCATCGACCACACAATGGTTTTCTGTGGTTTCCTTTCCAATTACCTGCCAAAACTTTTTACAGTTTATTTTCTCACGGATAGCACAAAGAAAAAGTAGAGAACGTTAACTGTTCACTGACTATTCACACTAGCAATGAGGAACGGTAATTCGATCAAAACTTTTACTTTTATTTCTGTTACATATGTGTATATTTTTATTTTATATTTCTTAAATTATAAAACTTTTTATCATTTGTTCATAATTAAAAACTCATTTAAATTGTTTGGAAAAAAAAACTAATTTATATGTGTTGCTAAAATGCAAATGTTGCAGAGATAAATAATAATACAATTTTAGTAATTAATTCAACTTATAATTTATATAGCTTTACACAGCATAATTAATCGCTATATATAGGTTTAACCAGAATCTGATTGAACATACCACATTTCTAATTAGTTCAATAAGATTCTTTTTTCTGTGTACATATGACATGTTTTTATTTTAAAAAAATAAAAAATATTTAAATTTAAGTGAAACAAAATTATAAATATAATTGAACAAGTTATAAAAGTTAGAATTATATAAAAATAATGCACTCTAAAAAACAAAAATACATAATTATTAATGTATTTCTTTTATTAATATGTCATTATAATTATAAAATATTTCTTGTTTTCTATTTATTTATATTTATAATACATTAAACAATTTTTTTAAAGTGTTTTAATCGGAATTTCTTTTAACAAAATTTATGTTTAAAATATTATACTTGTAAATAATTCTTGTGGGTCTAATAATTAATTACAAGAATGATTAACAATTCAAATGAGAAATAAAATAATACATATTGCTTATCTTGCTGCTTATCTTGCTCGCCGTCACCCAATGCTTCGTCCTCTTCCTTTCGTGACGTTCGTTCATACTCGCATATAATACTCTCTTGCTAAAATACGATCGCGCATTTTAGTAAATAGGTCGCGACGGAAAATTAATGCGAAACGATTACTTCAACAAATAGCTGTCGCCTGAATGCGCTATGAATTGTTAAACGCGGATTTGATCGTCAAACTCGCGATATGATACTCTCCAGCCTCAATAATCGGAAAACAATTATGCCCGGGCGTTCTACAATACTCGCCGTGCACTTTGCGCCTCATTTGCGGACAATATTACATTCAAATCAGGAAAAAAATTCAAAACGCGACGTGAGATGTGCTCAAATGTCGCGCCGAGGAAATTAGTGCTATAAATTTCAACGAATTAAAATCGCGATTACCGTTTCTCGTCGTTTCCGATTTTCATCTCTGGCGAGCGAATCGCACGGAAAATATCCGATATTGCTACGACGGCCTCTCGACGCGACTTTTATGACTCATTCGCGCGCGTGTCCCCATCAATCGTTTTCGCGTTTCGCCACGTTTCATGGTATACGAGATACCCGACGAGCGCATCTAAAAAAGTAACGCACGGAGCGCGGCACGCGCCAATCTGCTCGAGTGTCTCGCCACGTACAAATAATGGTGCGGCAATCTTGCATACACACCCCAGCATCCACTCACCACACCAAACAAACGGCGAGACCGCGCGCGCCCACCGGAGAGCAGTTTCCCCACGGAAATATTTAACGCTCCGCAACGAGCGGCACGCGCTATCCTATTCCCGCTTTGTTTCGTATTTCGAATTGATTCCGATGGAAAACGAGGGCCTATTCGCAAATTCCGCGCTCTCCGTTCCGCAGACCCGTCGCTGGAGGCAACGTGTAATTTCGCCGGATTGAGACACGCTACTACTGACACGTTACTCTCCTCCCCCTCCCGTACAAATTCAATAAATGTATCACAATAACGATGCAACGCGATACACCAATTTTGATCGCTCGAGGTTCATTGAACTCGAGAACTATTGTGACACGAACATCTTTTGTTAAAATTTTCGACTTTGATTAATCTATAGAGAAAACGCTATTGAAGCGTATCGCACAGTATAGTTGCGAGATATCGTATGTTTCTTTAGAAATAATTACACGTCAACGCGATACATCAGCATCGTGCATCCAACTACGGTAAACGAGCTGTGCCGAAAAAAGGAAAAAAAGAAAAACTGTCCGGAAAGTATGAAATTGATCCCGTTTTTCTTCGCTCGATAAAGCTGCTGTTTTATATTCGTACGCCGAGGCACGTACGTCAGGTACGTTGTAAAAAAAAAAATTCGTTTCGTTAATAACGAGTGTGAATCGTATCGCGCGATAAAATAACCGTATTCGTCTGAAATTGATGCAATTTCGCGAGATGCGATCAATTGCATCGAATGGTGACATACTGTGCTAAAAATGCGCATACGTGTCATAAAAGAAACGTCAAAAATGCTCGCATCAAAGCGATTTCTTATCGGTTACTTTGGATAACGCGAGAAAAATCTATCGTCGCACGTTTATACCTCGTAAAAATCTCGGTCAGCACTTTATTGCATAATTTTTTTTTCTTCCAGCCACGACGCGATAGTACGTCATTGTGTCTTGCACATAAAATAAAAACCACCCTGAGATGGATAAGCATGCGCGACCGAGATTTCAGCGGCAGCCAATCATTTTATCGGTGATTACGGATAATTGTTCATTAAGCTTAATATATCTTTCTGTTGACTGCAGGCACTAAAGTTCAAATTAAAAAGAATGAGGTCCCTTTCAATATCGTGCTATTAAATACGCTCCAATTACAAGCGAATAGAAATTACAGGTTTCCGTTTTGAATAAAATCTTTCAAAGAAAATGCTAATAAAAGATTTTATATTATTGCAGTTTTAATGTAAAAAAATAATTCTTCGTTCATTTATCACTTATTTATATGATCTTTCTACACGCACTTATATACAAAATATATTTCACAGCTAAATAATTGATTTCAGAGATTATGTTTTACAGAAAAAAACAATGTTCCATATTTTAGACAAGAAAATATTTAAACACCACGAGTTTACGGGATAAATTTATAATCAAAAAGCAACCACGAAGTATTATGAAACTTTACGAAATAGATTCCGATCAAAATCATCCAATTATTTCCTAGATTTCCACTGTGTTTTCCAACGAAAACGGAATAATTCCGATTGGAATCTGTTTCGTTCAGTTTTACAATACGTGCACAGTTCGGAATGTGCAGCCCGTGGATCATTTTCGATTAGTTGCACCGAACTCGTCATTCCGCGAGACACCCGAATCAATTAGAAAATATTCTCGAACTAAATTCAATTTAATTTAGCTCGATTGGACTTGGCAATAAATTCATCGCGGCCGTCTCAAAGCCATAAACAGAACGGAACTGCGTCACAATGCGCAGTTAGTATTCCTCCGAAATGCGGAGTGCGATGATATACGCGAGCGTAATCGCGCGTCGGTGACACCGTCGCTCGTATAGGTGAAATTTGCACGAGGAGAGAAGCGTGAGCTTCTCCACGTAAAGCCGCATTTGCACCGTTCGCACTGAACCGGTCAAAGTACATGTAGCAGATGAAAGATTTTCTGCCTGGAGTGTCATTACAGATAATTACGCAGGCACACAGCAATTTTCTCAAAGATCTAGGATGACACGTGACTTCAAAGAAAAAGTTCACGAGATTATAAAATAATAAATATATAAAATATCGAAGAATTAATTTTTAATTTTAATTAACCAGTCTGTGTTTTATAAATAATACAGTTACAGAAAAGAAGTTTTTCTTAGAACAAAGGTAACTTGATACTTGTAAAAATTATTATGGCTCACGTTAATGTAGCTTTAAAGAAAAAGCTCACGAGATTATAAAATAATAAATGTAAAATATCAAAGAAAGAATTGGCTTTAATTAACCAATCTGTATAAATTCACTAATTATATTATAAAATTATTACGACTATCATAATAATATTATCTCATTTTAATAGAAATGAGTAATACCTTCCAACTTTTTCATTCGTGTAAAACTTTATAATGCTTCTTAGAAACATAAAAATTTGTATTTTTAGTTTTCTATGCTACAAATTTTCCTTGAATAGAATAAGGAAATTATAATGAGAAATGTCCCTAATATAACTTACCGGAATTATTTTTAATAATACCCAAAACAGACAACCTTTCATATGTCACGTTTACTTGGACCAATTGAAAGGACGGATTCAGTGTACTCGGGTAGTAAAAAAAGTAATCCATTAATAAAAGTCAAATTATCCCCATTGAGCTTAAGGTATATGAATAGTTATGGCAATTATAAACAGAAGTGTATGCATCAAACATTAGTAATATCATTTATTTTCGTGACAGGCGGGAACTCTAATATTGTTTCCTTTTCTTTTACTCGGAACAATTTCTCCGGTATCATAGCAAGGTGAATGCGCCTTAAGACAGCAGCGGCATTCGTGAAAGTGCGGGGTGTGAAGTTGCAGCGGGGGAACGGCAGGTACGAACCAACGAGCGAGCGAGCGAGCGAGGGAGGCAATAAGAGCGACGAGCTGCCACAACAAGCAATAGCTTACGCGCGGACACTCGTATTTCATAGCTTGGAATTGCTAGCGATGGCGAGGCGGCGTCGTTACCGTGAAAGAGAAACGAGGAGGCGGCAGGACTCGGAAACACAATGCGAGAAGCTAGTAGCTCGAGTTCGACGATACGAGAGTTTCGCTCGATCAAACCTCGATGTCTTTGAAATTCTCGACCGACCTTGCAATCCTCGTTTGATCCTCCTTGTTTGATGAAATCCTCACGCGCAAGTTGGTGGAAAAGCAGATCTTTCTTGCTTCTTCGCTAATGTGCAAATATATCGACACGATCGAGAACGAACACACGGGGACGCTCGAGAGAAATATATATTCTTTAAAACTTTATAAGCAATATATTAGCCGGGGAGTAGATGACGCGAGAAATTGCTGCGATGTTTCGCATGATATAAATTTTCTGCACGTTAGGTGCATTCCTGACACACTTCGGCTAGAATTTTTGGAATTCTCGCAGAAAATATGTATTTTCTCTATAAAAGTGTCGCTTTCACAACGCATATAATAATTTTATTTCAACAAAAATAAAACGTAAAAAATTCGTCGTGATCGTAAAATATTTGTCTACAAAAAATTTGTTGCGATTAAGAAAGATAAACATATGTTTCCTTACAATATTTAAATTGTATACAAGCTATATTTATAATTAAAAAATTAAAAAATTACCAATTATTTATAAAATTAAAGATTTAGCATTAATCATTCTTAAGGGATCAAACGATAATTAAGTTACGTGTAATCTTTGTTGCACGTGCAACTTAAATTGCAATCAAGAGTTTTACTTTATCTTATACTCGTCGAATTAAGATGCAAGAACGGCACAAAATTTAGTTTATCAGACAAAATGATTACATCACCATACATATTTGCATAACAAGAGGACCAAATTACATATCGGGGCATTAATCTTGTTGACGTGCTACATGTAAGACTTAATGCGGCAATAACGTAATCCCTTACGGTCAATATGGTGCGCGACGACGTTTCACGGATGTGACAAAACGCGCGTAATGCGGTTAAACGCATGTTTCCAGCACGCCGGTATTCAGCTGCGGACCGAAAAAGTACGGGCAACAATTCCTCTTTGGCGCGCTTCGAAGAGAAACTCCACTCGACTCTACTACACTACACTCCATTCCGGCACACACATACGGAATTCCCTCTGACGAAAGTTCCAGACATTTCCATAACATTGAGCTGGATGCGCGACGCACGGAGGCGGGCGAGTTACGTACAGGCGAATAACTCGCCGAGTATGCCCTTTAAGGGATGTCTTCCGAGTGGCGCGTCGTATTGCAGCGATCGCGAAATGCAACACGCGCTCGCGTCAACTGCATCTGCAGCGCTGGAATGCGCATACTTCTTCAGAGAGCAACGCATCGAATCGAGTGCTCGAATCTCGCATTACGCGTTGAACCATTTCCCCGGGTAACACGACATATTGTTCCCTTGTTACTATAATCTCTACATCCAGAGAAAAAGAGAGAGAGAGAGAGAGAAAGAGAGAGAGAGAGAGATGTTATCTCGCATGTCTATTTATACGTTTCACCTTGCGAATTGCAGCATACTGCAACATGAATTTGTTATTATTTCCAACCAAGACATTAGTGATAATAAATTAAACTATTATGTGTTTAGTCTAGATGTTATCTCTAAAATCACGAGGATATATGAAGCTGTATTTTACTAAGTTAATAGATGATTGAATCTATCAATTTCTATTTTAATTTTTATCACATTTATAATTTAAATGAAACCACGCGTGCATATCTGCTATTTCTCCGAGAGTTGAATTACGCAGCAAGGAATGTGTCGGATAACTGATTCATAATGCCAGCGATCTCACTGAAAACGTTTCAGGGCAATTACAGCAGACAGTGTTTAAGACAAGATTACCTTCGGATCGGAGTCGGATCGAAACAAATGTATGCTAATCGAGTGAAAGAGATCGGCGATTTCACCGTCGGGCAAAGATCGATTTGGGATTGAGTTAAATCTGCGGAAAGTCTGCGAACGCGAGGAAACCGTCGAGAGTCTTTCTTTGTCCTCTCGCCGTCCGTAATACATATGTATACATCGCGGAACGCCATTTCTCGTCCAAGTGGAACAACGGATGGCGGAGAGACGCGACCGAGCCTTTCGGGCGCAGCCTTTTCTTCTGCCTCAGACTTGACATAGAGTAACGTCTTCTCTGCGTTCGACGTGACACGTCGAAACGTCCGTTTCGCTTGGCGGAACCCGCCGCGCCGAAGAAACTGTCCTTTCTCCGCCGAGGAGAAGACCTCTCTCCGACGCGCCGTAGAAGACAAGAGATTCTTTTGTCGCGTAAACCGACTGGAAAAACCGTGGGCGACTTTACGTCTCTCGGCCCGAAAGCGATAGAGTGATCGACCGGCTGGGATTCGCTTAAGAGAAAAAGAATAGCAGCGAGGAGATGGTGCACCGAGAGAAGCAGCTCGAGCGATTCGCGCGCACGGATTTCAAAAGGCGAAAGTTTTTCACGAGACAATCCCGCCGCGCGATGATGTCTACGTCAAGCCTCGATAAGCCCTCGAGACTGCCTCGAGTTCGCGGTCATCGATGTCGACTTCGAATTTTCAATAAGAGCGGGACAATGGTTATGCGGAAACTTGGAGATTGTTACGTATGTTACAGTTTCCCCGTTTCCGATGGGAATTTGAATTGATGCCGCTTGTAAAAAGAAGAGAGCACCGTGCCGGTGCTTTCGCGCGTTAAAATTCGCGCGCGATTAAAATTAACATTAAAATTTCTCATGGAGATTTGAATTTCACTTAAAACCAATCCGCAAATATCTGTTCCCATGTAATTTTAGTCGCGTCAAGAACATTTGCGATCCGACTCATTCATTCATTCATTCATTGATATTCAATCATTTAACCGTTAAATTTTTTAAAAGCTGAATCAATTTCAAACAAAACGTCGGATATAAATCATTAAAAATTATGACAAATGTTATCATAAGAAATTCATTATACACACAAGGTTATTAAAATATAAATGTGATAGAATATCGGATCGACAATATCGGATTAATGACATAATTATTTTACATTCGTTTTACCTCGCGTTTTTAATTAACAAAATTAAAAGGCCAATCGTAGCTCACCCTTTCATTTGTATCTCTGTCGAGTACACGTCCAGGACTAAAGACGAGCGACAGTTGCAATTGTTACCCTCTATTCTCAATTGAGCCGCACACAACGTGTTATTTGCAACACGGAGATCGTGTGCGGGAATCGTCACTGTGATCCCGAACAAAAGCGGCCCTCCTCGCGGGATTGTCAAAAATTTCCCCATTTCCCATCGCACCTCCCTTTGCAATGCGTCAGGTTTGCTCTCGTCGTCGGGCTGCTGCTGCGTTCGTCGAGATTAATTCGACGCGAGCTCATAAGAGTGGTTTTAAGCTCGCTACGGTACGCGATCCTCTCCGCCCAGGACTGAATCGGGAGGAATGGGGGAGGGGAGGGAGAACTCCTACGGCGTATCGGATTTCTGTCACCGAATATATTTCACGTGCGCGCAAACTTCGCCGAAGTGAATTTAGCAGTTCGCGGGCGGGTGATAAAACGGGGCCGTAAGGCGACGTCGCGCTATCCGTCGAGAGATATATGAAGTACAAGCGGTGCCCTGCGAGAGAGAGAGAGCCCGTGCGAGGGAGTAATGCGCCCCGGAGTCGGCGTGTAATCGCGCGGCCACGCTGTCCGAGGCTAATTAATCGGGCGACAGTGCGGCTTAATACCAGCGACGTAATAATACGCGGATTTATGCAGGTGCGCCAGGGGAACTTCCTGAATAATCCCCGGCTGGTCGTTCCCGCCCCGGGCAAACCGGACCAGTTACGGGTCGGCACTTGTCAACGTGCCCCGGCGTATTTGACTTGAGTCGCGGGACCGTGTCGATAAATGAGAATTTGATTGACACTAAGCGCGCCACAGATAATAAGTTTCAATTTAGGTATTCGGGAATAATAACGAGCTTCTAATCCAATACGACGGAAGTACAGCTATCTTCAGGTATTCGACAATGCCTGTCAGTTTCTGTCAGTTGGTGCAAACATTCTACATAAAGTTTCGTTTAATATGTTTTGCTGTGTACTAGCTCAACTACACCACGATTACATTAGCAGCGGAATTTCGTTTAAATCTCGTTCATTTCTGTATAATTCAGATGTTTGTTCAAGAGTATACTTCAATAGCATTTGACACGTGAGAGAAATGGAAAAAGCGCAATAAAATTAAACGTAGACTATTTGTATTCTTAACCTAGATAAATTCCGATCAATTTTGATATTATTTCCTATGCATCAGCAGGATGCATAAAGCGGGATAAAATAAACACTTAACATCGATCTGCGCTAATAAATATTGGAGAAAGATACGAGCGATAAATATCTGCACGATATCAGTTGCCGATATAAAGAAATCGTAAAAATACCTCGTGCGCGCACTTTTTCTATTCCAATCGTTTTTATCGGAGCAATCTCGTTTTGTGTCGACGTGGCGATAAGGATCCTTTTAGATTCGTATCAGGGAGCTGGCTCTTCCGGCGCGGCACATATGCTTCTCTCATCGTTATTCAAGTGCACGAGTCGTATTCGCAATAAAAATGCAGTGAATTCACACCGGTGTCGTCGGCAATTTTTTTCTTTTGTTCAATAACAACACAACATACGACGGTAAACACCCTGGTGTTAACCAGCGGCCCCGTTGGGCGTCAAAGTGCATGCATCGATATCAACGAGTCGATTGCATCAATTTTCTCGTGGCTGTGTGCTACCGGAGCGGCAAAACAAACAAGTTGTGCGGTTGTCCCTCGATATTTTAATCGAAAGTTCTGAGGCTGGTTTACCGTAATTTCGAAATCCGGCTTGCGCTCCTGTTTTATTGTTACGATGCCACACGTATTAATTAACAAACAGGAAACCATTTTTTATATTTTGGAAAAAAATTTTTAATAAAAAATTAAAAAAAAATCAAATAATATAATAAACCAACTTACAATAAACAATTATATATATATATATATATATATATATATATATATATATAGACATATGAAACAAAAACAAAAAAAATAAATTAAAATTTAATGCTGCCATAAAGATTAAAATAGAGCTAGTTTTACTTTGCTGATACTAACGTACGGATTTAAAATATTCTGCATGTTTTAGCATAAAATCTTTTTTAAATCCTTAATTATCTTTCATCATGGAAGTTTTCTAAAATTTCTACAAATAGATTTTTATTCTTGCCTTGAAAAGTAAATTAAAAAGAGAAATTAAAAAAAATATCACTATTACAACTACATGAGAAAGTTATATACAAAATATTATTTTTCATAAAAAAATTATGCAATATAAATAAAAAAAAGCGTTTAATTTATTTAATGTGTGTCTACTTTGAAGACTTAAACGCACTGTAAATTTAATTTTTTTCAATTTGTCGAGCATTCTAAATTTCTATCTAAAATCACACTTTTTTTCAAAATAAATATCTAATAATATAATCTACGTTATCTGAATTTCTTTTTCTTTTTAAACAAACAACAAATTTTTTCGTTTCTAAAACAATTATATTTTATTTTTAACTACAATTCTGTTCTTATATATTTACAATAAAAATTATTATAATAAATTTATAATAAAAATTTGTTTTATAGAATAATTATATTATTGATAAATATTTGAAATTTAAATGCTGCAAGATTTGATTAGCCAACGATATAAGAAAATATCTACAAAACATGGAATAATCGTATTGTTTGGAAAGAAGCTATGTAATATGAAAGAAATATGCAAGCTATATACGATCGATAGATTGCTAAAGAATTTTTACAACGCTAATTGTATTTATATCCAAAATTAAAAAATTAAATTTTTACCAACAATTTGTAAAAATTGCCTCTTTTTTAAACAAAAGAAAGAAATAATGTACATATCTGTACACAAAGCAATAAAACACAGACATATTTGTGTGCATAACGTAGTATATAGATTCACGTTATATCGCGAAATCAATGCATTTTTATTCATCGCAACCTTCTGCTCAGTTTATAGAATAATCTAGATTCTAAAGAATAGCAAGGCATCTGTAATGAAAAAGTACTTTGTAGTTCTTGATTGCAAAAAATTGTTTTAGAATTGGACAAATAAAGATTTCTTATTCGCGTAAATTATAAATTTACATAAATGTTATAAGGATCATTTTTTATTAATCTAAAGTCAAATTTAACCAAAATTTCATTGTCCATTCTCAAAACTCTTTAATATTTAACATTTAATATATAATTTAATAAAAATATTTAATATAATAAATTTAAAAAAAGATGCTTCCACATAAACATCAAATTAAATTTAAATTTAAAGTTACACTTCTTTTAACTTAATCGAAGTAAATTTTCGTTGCAACATTGCTGAAAACAATGCTCTAAATAAAGCGTTCAAAGATTCAAAAAAATATTCGTGTTCCGCCAGAAACGAGGACATAAGAATTTTGATCCTGTTAGCTCGTGGCCACATCTATATTTCACGTTTCTTCAAACAATGATGTTTCGACCGACATACGGACAAACGGATCGAATAAAGTAGACATACGTAGTTTATTCAGCGACACTAAAATTGTTACCTCAAACCGTATAATTTCCCGATTGGAACGTGTAATTGAAAGATTATTCGGAGAGATATATCCGACGAGAATATTCAAATAAACTGGATAGGCTCTATCTACAGCTTCATAGCGTTATTAAGCTCTCCTATAATTTATCTAAAACCGGAAGAAAATCGCCCGCGGCTAACTGTTCATCCAGCCATTCTTGCGAAACAAGTTACAAAGCGGAAAATTCGGAGAGGCAAAAAGGGGAAACCAGTATAAAACCGTGCAATTACGTAATTTTCCATCGATGCGATAATTATATCGAACGGACGATTTGATTGGAGTTTCCGGAGCTACCGAGCGATTTTTGACAGAAATTTATTTTCGACGTGGTTCGGAACTTCGCCTGCACTCGACTTGTAACGAGCAAAGTTTTCGGCGTTCGCAAGCAAAACGAGCGCGCGAACGGCCGTGTCTCATCCCCGATCTCAAATAATTCCCCTTGCGTTTGGCTGTGCCGCCCGGACGTGCTTTCTTAATTAATCGATTATTCATCCGCGACAATTCGAAAGCTTACGAGTAGAATACAAACAACTGGAGCTTTAACTTGCGCGATGCAGAAGTTAAAGAAAGGAAGGAATGCCACACGGGGTAACGGAAAACTTTAGCGCACATTTTCATGTTGCAAAGCAGGTTTTGCAAGCAAAATGTGAAGACCAAATTATGTCGCGTAGAGAGAAACTACGAAATATTTTTCAAATATTTTTGCCACGATAAAATAGAAAACGAATTAATTGACAAAATATTTCACAGTTATGCGCATCATACATTACTAGAAATTATAGTTATATAAACATGTGAATAAATTACCACGTATAACAGATTGCTTTTTAAATTACAATATCTTTACACTAGTTGTTTTATTCCCTTCTAACGTTTCGTTTTAATTCGAGTTTTGATTAAAATTTAAACTCGTAAATATATGTATATTAAAAGAGAAAAAAATTTGTTACTTTCAGGGAACCGAGAGAGAGAGAGAGAGAGAGAGAGAGAGAGAGAGAGAGAGAGAGAGAGAGAGAGAGAGAGGGAGAAGGATTTTTAGAATTCTCTCTACGTAGCGAGTAGAACCGAAGTAGAAACTTCACGAAGCTGAAGTGTAGACATGAGAGAATTTCAATTCCGCGATATCAAAAGTGGAATTATTCGCCCAACATCGTTGATGTAATAGCAAAAAACGATCCAGGCCCGTTTCTCATCAAATATTCAACGAGCATCTTCACCGCGACGAGCGTGTGTGTGTGTGAATTGCCGGGCAACAAGTAAGATTCATTACGTAATATTTCTCGTTTCAGCTAAATGGCGCCTGTCGCGTGCACTGTATGAAAAGAAAATGAAGAATTATGCCGAATTTGAAGATTCATTCATTGCCGTATCCGTTTAAAAATAATCTTTGTACGAGTGAATGCGAATAACCGCAGTTAAATACTGAATGGTAGTAATTAATGATACATAGAAACTAAAATACATCCAGTACTACTCGGCAAAAAATGAGACATGCATCTGTACTTAAACCTTGACTAATTTAAAGTTCAGCTTTATTTTAACAAAGACAAAATCTCTATATAAATAAAGTTCTTTCGAAATTTGCTAAAAGATTAAGTAATATAAAAACTCTTCTATTTATAATTACCTGATCACATTTTTATTGAAGAAATATCTATCCTCATCTTGATCGAAACTCTGCAAGAACTGCATCAATATGCGTATAGATTGTACAGGCACACAGACACTATGCGCACAAATTGTAAATTTTAAAAGATAATCATACTTTGATACTGCACAAAATTATTCATTCAATCCTCCTATTTCGTATTTTATCTCATAACTTGGTAATTTCGAGTTTTTCGCCGGAGGAAAATCCAAATTTCTCGATTGGAAAAGAGAAAAACTTGGTCGAAAATGACAGGTGTTCGTTAATAAATCTCATTGAAAACCGCAGTATCGATGAACGTGGATGACACGGAGAGAACGAGCTAATGTCGCGTCACGCTCGCCAAATGAGTATCACAGAATCTAGTAAACAAGCGTTATTTACACGTACGCTTGACGACGGATACGGTAATTATCGGATTAACTGTATATATGCGCACACACGGGACGAGCGCGGCACAGAACTGGATTGTTATTATATGTGCTATTATTTGCCGGTGTAGGTTCGCTTCGTAAATTAATCGTATCGACTGCTTTTAATCAGATCGAATAATTACCGTTACCACCGAAGTTTCCCTTCGCTTTGATCATAATTTTCGGGATATTTTTAGTCTCGTACTCTTGACAAGATTTTACTTTCAGACATGACAGAAATATGTTCATGTTCATGCAACCGAGCGCAAAATTATTCGTGTAGCGTAGCATAGAATGTGCATTAAAGCTTTTCAGACTTGGCACATTAATTGTAAGATAAAATATGTTTTCGATAATACATGTATATGTGACATATTACATTTGTGTTGATATTGCAAATTATGTTTAAAAAACTTTTTTGAATTATATTTACAAAATATTACCTTAAAAAAAAATACATAAACATAACTGCATATACAAAAACTTTTAATTTAACGCACAAAATTTTAAAATTTAAGTCAATCATGGCATACTATTCACTTTTTTTTGTTTTCCAATATGCAATTTAATTGATCATTTAAGGTTTTACTTAGAACCCAAATTGTAATGTCTGATGATTTCACCAAAGAGAAAGATGTAGAAAAACTAATCGAGAAAAGAATGAGAAAGTGAGCATTCACCGAACAATGTATTTTTCTATCGATGCAGCGACGCAACAATGCACGTAGCGATGTATCTACATCTATTTATGCAAAATGGAATTCTTCGCATTCCTCCTGGGGATTCTCTTTCATTCTATCTTGCTGTATGTACACGGCATGCTAAAAATTGATTGATTAATCTCGCCTCTAACATTTGTTCGGTGAGTTTTCGCGAGAGTCATCAATAACCGACGCATGTCACTAAAGCATCTAATCTATGTATAGAATGTTTTACACCAACGCGCCATCATTTCATCAGCCCGTAAATTTTTTAAACCGTTAAAAAAGAAATTCCCGAAACAAACATTTTTTATTACAGGAAAATCAATTTCAAATTAATTAAGGAATATTCAAAGACTTATAATTTCGAGATATTCAATATACAAAGTCCCGCGCATAATTAATATTGCACACAAAGCGGCACTCCCGATAGTGAGCAAATCGAATAAAGTCACAGAAGTTTAATAGCGAAAGCGCTCAAACGGGGGACATTATCGTAACGTTAAATGCATAGACGTTAAGTAGCTTTCTGTATAGTTAACCGAAAATTCCGCGCGTTGAGCGTGTTAGGGGACTAATTCCCGGTTTACACGAAGCTTGTAGAGAGACAAATGAAGTGCGGATGTTACTTGTTGCAAGCCAATTGTCGTGCATTGTATAAGATCTCTACTCGTTTAGGTGTAATGACCAAGTTAATTCGTTAGAATTGTCAATTTATGAAAAATGACATATCTTTTTCCCCCCTTTTTTAATGGTTTCTCTTAATCATGTAAAATGTCTGAAAACATATAATATTATTTCTATCTGCAAAACAATTTTTTGTTTCTTTTTTCATAAATTCTTTCGTTCCACTTTGATAAATGCGTTATTCAAGTTTCAATAATAACTATTCAAAAATTTATTCGAAATTACTTTCGCTAATATTCTCTCCTGTGAATTTTTTCTAGACAAAACTGTTGTGGGATGATTATGCGATGATGCAATTCAAACTAACACAATTGTTTCGACTGCTCCTTACATGAGTACTGTTTGTACGCGGCTAATGATCTTACAGTGAATGCACTCGCTTCCGAATTACAAGGTAGTAACATGTGTTACACTGTTGTAAATAGCTTAAAGCATGTGTTCGACTGCTTTGTCGCGCTTGATGATTAGTCGCCGTGAAAAGCGTTAATTCACACCGCCAACTGGCTGGCTAGCTAACGCTTTTGCGCTCCCTTCCCAGAACTCTGAATTATTCATTTTGTTTAGGGCCTGTTGACATGCGACAGGTATTCCAGTCGGACAAAGGAACAATTGCGATGTGTTTTGAATGGCGTAGCTATATTCACGGTTTTATATACCCTGCGCGCAGAGAAACAGAGAGAGAGAGAGAGAGAGAGAGAGAGAGAAGAAGAAGAAAAAGAAGGAAAGAGAAAGAAGAGATCGAGAGATGTTGAGTATGAATAATATTGACCGTATCTGATTAAGCGTGATTTGCATGCCCGTGGTATTATACACTTTCGGTAAACGCTTCATTCATATCATGTTTAATGTTATTCTAAAAAAGAAATCAAGCAACTTACGAGTGGATAGAAAAAATGCCAAACATATTCATTACATTCCCGGCCTCTAAAATATTTAATTTCATGTTTGCGAATTTTACGCGTGTCCCATTGAAATAAATGGATCACCGTACATTATAAATCTTTATGTTAATTGACCACACACACATCACACATCCAAAATTTTTATATTACAAAATTTACTATTATTTTTTTTTTTTAATCGTGCGTATTTTCGTGCGTGCTTTGTCGGGAACAACGATGGCGCGCGAATGCAACACACGTCATCGTTATCGTGTTTGTCAAAAGGCAGAAGGAATCTCGGAGGTAATTGCGATTGTCGGTAACGGCTGTGCGTAAAGTGAAAGGCTGATATAAGGACGGTTTCCGTTTTGCGGCGTGACCTCCTATCTCACGAAGAAAAGAGACTCGATCGACTCGCCATCGAGTGAAAATTGCGGAATTGCCCTTTCAATCTGGCCGCAATTCCCGTCGAAGATCGTGTTTTACGAAGAAAGGGCGTCCCTGAGCTTGTCGTGACCAGATGAGGGTACGAGGGTGGCTGCAGAATGACGGAATGGAAAATGAGAAAGAGAGACGGAGCGAGAAATACAAGGGAGGCTGAATAGGGTGCCGAAGGAAGGGGGAGCAACAGGCGGTGGATATTGACTTCCTTGAAAAGTGCCGGGGGCTAAGAGAAGGGCAGGAAAGAGCGAGCGCAAACGAGAAGGGTGCGAGAGAAGGCAACCCCCGGCTCCTTCGTCCGCCGATCACAGAGAGACGCGAAATGAACTTCGTCTCACGTCAGAGGGGCTGCTTCGCAGCAGCAGCGTGGACTCTTATTCGTTACGAGCGTGGAAAAAGTATGTCGTCAGAGACAGATGTATTCAGTATCGCGAAGATTCTCGATTCTTCAGGGAAAATAGGAACGCGCGCGCGCGACGAGGAAGAAACTTGCACCGCAAATCCTGTCGTCGCGCGTTTCGGACGTCGTAATTTCCTGTTCTCGCCTCTTTCTCTCTCTCTCTCTCTTCTTTCCCTCTTATTTATATCGATTCCGAAG
This sequence comes from Monomorium pharaonis, assembly GCF_013373865.1. Taxonomy (NCBI): domain Eukaryota; kingdom Metazoa; phylum Arthropoda; class Insecta; order Hymenoptera; family Formicidae; genus Monomorium; species Monomorium pharaonis. The sequence goes on from NC_050477.1 coordinate 9,649,977, forward strand.
TCGCTCCACGCGGACAACCTAGCCGAGAAAATTCTCCGATCCCGCGTCTCATTTGATTATTTCGTTCAACGTTTATTTGGAAAACTATGCTTCTCCGCATACTGCTTGGACATAAAGCTAGCAATCGAAATATTTTCCTTCGTGAATGAGTAATTTCGCCTTTCTAAATATTTATTTAGATTCGCAAGCGCAATTTAAATGCTGATATAATTAGGACTGTTTAATTTGTGAAAATTTATGTGCTCAAATAAAATAACCTAAATTTGCAAAGTGTAAATAAACAGGGAGCTTATTTAACCGTCTTCTGTACGTTAGATTTTCTTAAATGAGCAACATATTTTACGATGAAAATTTAGGAAACATTTCGTGATAATTTTTTGGCATCTATTAATTTAACAAAATAATTTATTTTACTAATTTTAATTTCGTGCTATTTGAAATCTCATCACATCCGTCTCTTTATATTTTATTTATTTTAAATCGTTGAAAATTTTTAAAATAGATTATTTTAACAATTATTTTACAATACTCTATTTTTTAAATTTTAATTATAAAAGTTTCAAATAAAAAAACTTTTTATTTAAATTTAAATTAAAATAATTAAAATAAATTATTTTAAAAAATTTTAATTTTGTATAACATTTTAAATTAATTTAATTGTAAAAAATTTTCAAATAAAAGAGATGGATATGAAGAGATCTCAAATAGTACGAAATTCCTACAATTCTCTCAAAACATTTGAACAACGACAGTATTAAAATACTTCTTGGATATTTTTACGATGTCTTTTAAACATTACGCTGTCTGAGAAATAAGATAATACCGTGCAATATGCCATAAATATTCTAAAATATATATCAAACATTTTTCGATCAAATAGACTTTTACAAAAAGATTTACATTCCTACGCTCGTGAATCATGCAGAAACAAAGAAAGCGTTTCTAGGTGTCATTTCAAAGAATAAGATGCCTCTTCAGCCCCTCGTTACAGTAAATTGACAGATAACATCTGCCGGAATACGATACGTGACGTGAGGTTAAACACGGTGGTCTCGATGGTCGCCAAAGCCAATACACCTCATTCCACAACAGAAAAAGCTATCAACACGAGGAAAAATGGTTGGAAACCTCATCATCGAGGGTCGGCACCCTTCTATTATGAACCTTTCGTTAAGCCAGTGGTTCTTTTGCTTTATTAAAACTTCTTAAAACTTTTTTTCAAAAAAAAAATCGCATTACTAAAACGAGACTTTCATGTATAAGTATGAATATAAGAGAATACCAAATATCTTTAACAGCTTTCTTCTTTTCTGAATGTTTTGTACAAAAGAAATAGCGAATAAAAAAAGGTATAACAGACTCAAAAAGTATACGCATAAAAGTCTAAAGCGCGATTAAGTTCTATTCAATTATGCATCTTTAATTATGCAAAATTAAAGTAATTTAAAAATTGCAAATTTATACTTAACATTATATATATTCTATTAATAGAATCAAAGAATGTGCTTTGCACTCTCAGGAAGCACAGCTTATAATCCTATATATATGGCAATTATTTTTTTTTTCATATTACATTTTTTTCCTTTTCAGAGGTAATATTGTTTTATAATAAAAATAAATTATAAGTCTAGATAAGATAGATTATATATCTTAATGAGTACTTATTCGGAGTCGCTTATTCGCGAGCCCGCATAAAAAACATCGGCGGTCCAAGGGTTAAGAACCACTGGCTTAAGCGTAAGCCTATCGAACCTGTTGCTTCCTGGCTGACTTGGCAGGCTCGACTTTCCGCCGGCTATTTTGTGCCCACTCGGGGTGCCTCCCTCCTTCGACCACCCTCTCTTTTCTCTCTCTCTCATTCTCGTGAGAGGGAGGCCTCGCCCAGGCATGTGCAGGTCGCGTTCAGGTCTCGCTACTCGCGTTAAATTTACGACTTGAGTAGTTCGAAGTAGCAGTCCGAGCGCCAGCGAAACCGCAAATCACCAACCTCGCGGTGACGATAATTCACGGCCGATCTGGCAAAACCCCCGCGACTAATCGAGACAAACGCATGGCTTAGCCAGTAACCGATAACCCGAACACGACTTCCTTTGTGCCGTAAACGTCGAACCTGTTGCTCCTGCCGCGCCTGCACAGGCTCGCGCGAACAGAGGTCTACCTATCAATTTATACATCTATCTGCCGTCTGTCCCCCTGTTTTGTACGTGCTCGTTTTCACCTGGTTGCACCATAGAGAGAATATGGACGAACGTCCGGCTCGCTGATAGAATTCATTCGTTCGTTCGAATTGCAACTACATGAGAAACTCAATCAGTGAGCGATCATCTTGGACTATTTCGCAATGATTGATATGTATTCACTGTGTCATTCACGTCATTCAAAGCTACAAACGCGAAGCGCAGATCCTAAAATTAAAAAAAAAACCAGTTTCGAACTTTGTGAAGTATTTGGAAATAAAGAACAGTCAAATCGATACGGGCCATAGCATTTCCTTGGACAAGGGAAGGAAACATTAAAAATATAACTTTGAAAACATAAATGTAAACTAAAAAGTGTCTATAGTTTCTTTTCTCCATCGCCAAAATAAATCGTAATTTTATAATGGATATTTATTAGATAGGATTTACACCTTTGATTTTGGCTAGTTTATGATAACAGCCGCGCTAAAAAGCAATCCGGAAGCTTCCTCATGTACAGCTTGAGTAAGCAGTTGTTCGCTGAAACACGCGATCTTGTGGGCTCGTTGCCACATCGTTACGGCTATTATTGAATTTATTCATTGCAGATGCAGTAATGTTACGCGCGGACGTTAAAAGTCAACACGCGGTTGTACGTGCGCAAAATCCGCGTCTATCGAGATATTTCTCTTTCTTCATACGCTGCGAGCGTTTGCTGTTTTTATCTTACAGATGCATTAGGAAATTCTAGCCCCTACAAATCGCAAGCGCACGAACAAATAAATCGTTTGAGAAGAAGTACCACAACAGAAGAAACTCGTACGCTCGGATCCAATTTAAAAAATACCATCGCTGTTTTTCAATTCTATACGAATTATACACTTGGAACATATTATAATTAAACTCTCTGATTAAACATCTGGATACTTAAAAATAACTAATTTGAACTTGTTAGACTACGTCCGTAAATGAGATTTAAAAATTTTATGAAGGTTTAATTTGGCAAAAACAATCTTCATTAGTAATAAGTTGAATAATTAAAACTTCAATTACAATTACATTAAAATAAAATGTGTAGTAAATTAATTAAAAAGTTAAATTTTTATAAAGCTTACCAGTTACTCTAATTCTATTATGCAAGAAGAATATTATTATAATGCGTAAAAATCGTCTGGTATATCATAATATATTTATGTACGATATATTATACATTATACTTAGTGGAATACATGCATCACTTCTGCGTTTGACATTTACGATACCACGCTTTGCAATTTTTTTCAACTGCACTTCGACATGTGCGTATAATGACGCATTGCAGCGTAATTGCATTATAATGTTAGTCGGACAATGACGATGTAATTTTAGTCTAGAGAAATTAATTAAAATTCTTTACCAGATAAACTTTTTTCTCAATATTCCATGCAAGAAATATTTTTGGTATTAATCTTATATCAAATTTTTACGTTGCCATAACTCACATTTTCTTTATTTAATCCTAAAAAGAGCAAAACTGACGTTTTACCCAAAATTTATAAATCTTATTAACCGAGATTTTATTACTCCTATAAAACAAAATATGAAAAAATCTTATCTAATAAAATAATATATTCTTAAAAAAAGAAGAAAGCTTTTTTCTAATTTTACAATGTATAACGCTGTATGTGGGACATCTCAGAATCTCTGCTTTAATTGTGACTTGAAATTGGCCAAAGGGTTTATCATCAAAATTAAGCTCCGGAATTCTGGGGCGCCCTGAGCACTCTCTTCCTATCCTCGCGTGAACACGAGATAAGGAGCATCTCTTCGCTCTCATCATGGAGTCGTTTTAACTGACTGTTGGTCCGGATGCCGAGGCAGCCTCGTATTTCCCGGTGTCGAGTGACAAAAGGGTATCGTATAGTTTAGTGGCTCGGTCCGAAAATACTCGGAGGTGGCATCAAAGACGATATCAACCTCCAAAGTTTTTCGAAGAACCTGGAGTGCGTCTATCGTGGCTCGAATTGCCACGGCCACCGAGATTATTACTACAGAGATACGTATACGCGGGTACTCGAGATAGCGAAGCCTTTGCGGCAGGTCGAATTGCCAGCACTCGACGGAATTGCGGGCCCGAGCAAGGTGACGCCCGCCGCAATAGCCACCGCCATAAGTGCCGCCCGCAAATTGGTGTTTCGGTACGACGTAAGCGCGAAATCCCGGCTTTTAATCCCTTCGGAACATCCCGCACCGTGCTAAGCCGTACCTTGTTTTCTTTTTTATGTTTCACGCAAATAAAACGGAAATACACCGCGATTTGCCATATGTTGGCATTATGCTTGCATTAAGCGTCGGATTGTTACAAAAAAAAAAAAAATTGTGGAGCGAGTGTGTCTCTATAATAAAAGTTGAAGGAAGTACACCGCAAAAATTCTCTAGAAAAGAAAAGCATTTAATGGCATTTTGTGTCAAAAGAATTATTACTCTCAAGTACAATAGACAATTTGGACATTTCGTCCGTACCGCGTCAAAAAAAAAAAAAAATCAAACACTTGACTATCGAAAAATCTTTAAATGGCGCTTCATATGGAAATTTAAGGCAAAACTTCCGTTCTAAATTATAAAGATATTCAAAGAGATGTAAATAAAAACCAAAAAATCGCTTTTGAGGCAATCGTTTACGTTTCAGTCTCGAACGTTTAAGGGAGGAAAAAGTTCGGGATGCGCGAAACTTTCGTCTCCTAGACGATCCCTTTCGCGTCAGGACTGTCACGCTTCGTGACATATTTTACACGGGTATCGCCGGCAGGCAAAAATCCGTCCCGAAATTTGTCACCGCGAGGATACGCGAAACTACCGGGCATTTGTCACGAGGCACGGCTCTTCCGCGATCCTCCTTGCAGAATAACAGCCGACGCGTTAGTGGTAATAACATAAAATATGGCGCGATTAATCGCTCGTAATTATTCAAATTCAAGCGGCGCGTCGAGGCGCGCGATGGTACCAAGATCAAGGCGGGAATAATAATTGCGAATTATCGAGAACGTGATCTGGCGGCGTGGGCTCGCGTTCAAGGACTACACGTGCGACGAAGGAGACACTCTGTACGGTGACGTAATATTTGAAGGATGGTAATTCATCGTGCGATATGTATATCCGATATCGTACATCAATTTATGAACATATAATAATAAGCCGAGAGATATCGAAAGCAAGAATCGTAAGGCAGTAAAAGAATATGAATAATTACCCACAATTATTTATGAGAAGTAATAAAATACAAGACGGGAAACGCCTACAAATAATAATTGATGGGAAAATTATCATCCTACTAATTACTTTATTCATTTTTAGAATTACAGTCATCACGTCATGCGGAAATTCTCAGACACAATCTATTTTCTAAGAACATTTTACAGGATGTATTTTCCTTATTGTTAAATTAATTGTAACAATCTCGAACTTTTCTTCTACAGAATACGTAGTCGGACGAACAATACAACCGTCTTCGCTTAGAATCGACGCTACCTCGTAAATGCAACCGCGAGATAAGCGATCGCGGCGCAACGCCGGGATTGAGATTAATTTCTGGAAAATCGTTGCAAACAAAACGAACGAAAACTGTAATAACCGCGAAACAGGCTAGCGCGATAAATCATTTTAAAACAAGGCGTTCGCGCGTGTAAGATGAATCGTGTCGTTAAGGATGACCGTGACGCGCGAATAATACGAGGAATTTACTTTTCTCATTAAATTCGGCTTTTCCCTCGTTATCGACATCGACCTGGAAGCTCCTCATATCGCGATATAGAAACAATTAATCATCCGTCACCTACGGCTTTAATGATAAAAAAATATCAATCTCTTTCATTCTGCTAGCACGTCACCAGTTATGAACATATTTCTTTTCTCATTTGTATTACGCAAATAATTATATAATTATTTAATATAGTATTTTAAGTTCTGAGATTTTTATAGCTTGATAATTTTTAAATAAAATAACAAGGACACATAAGAGCTGTGATATTATATAACAAAATATCTGTAGATAATTTTTCTCCAATTTGTTGTAATTTCTTCTATAATTTTAGTGTAACTATGCTTCATACATTCCAAAAAGTAATTCAAACATTATTATTAAATAAATAACTGTTATGTTAAATAAATTTGTACATACTTATAGAGAAAATTTAAAAATGCGAAAAGTAATATCAAATAAAAATGAATTTGATTTCTGATCTCATTAATAATAAAACTTATAAGAAATTTAAATACAAGCATAATCATGTGGAAATAATAATTGGAAATTTTCCATTGTTAAACGAAGAACTCGGTTAGAATTGCCTCGCGTATAACCAGTTTACAGTGTAATTTCCGCGACAACGCTTGAGTTTACCAAGAAAGAGATAATAATAGCTTTGCGAGCACAATAAAGAACAACAAAAGTAAACGTTCATTTTTGCATTGGAATAAGATCTCTTTTCAGGATTTTCAAGTTGATGGAATTTTTGTTATATATAAGATTGCAATATGTACATATTTTTACATTATGTTTTAAATTATATTTTATAATTATTTATCTAAAAGCATAAACAATTTTTTTTTTGAATAATAAATTATTTTTTTAAAGAAAAAATATATTTATTTATATTTATTATATCATATAAATAACTAGAACATTTAAAATTATAATTATTTCTCTATTTTTTTCTTCTCTTCTCACAGTTTTAAAACAATCAATTTTTGTGTTGAGATAAACTAAATACATTAATTAATTTCACTAATTTTTTGTATAAATTAATCTCAAGATATATTATAAAATTAGTATTTATTAACATTTATGATTATTTATTATAAAATGCATTTATACATGCATCCATTTATTCAATATTTATCACATCCATCAAATGTAAATGCATAAAAAATAATAATGTAAAGTTATTTATACGTCGTTTATCGTCTTTGATGTGTGCACACTAAATATATGTAATAAATGTTTGTGATAATTATTAAACGTGAATATATAAATTGATATATGTGCAGTAATAATTTGTATAAAACAATTTGAACATTACATTTATGAAAAATGCAAACTCTGGCTCAGAGATCAATATGTTGGATTACAGCAAAATTTTGGCTTACACAGAAAAGAAATATATTGATAATTTTCCATATGCATTGTTTGCCTTTACTGGTTGCCTTTCAAGCACATATGCTTAACAGAAACACGAAATGACGAAACTTTCAGTTTTTTTTCCCCCGAAAACACGAAACAGTTCACATATTTGATTTCTTACTTCACCGAATTGAAACTTCCATACAATGCAAATGTAAAAAAAAAAAAACACTTCGTACATCTCGATTTTGTATAACGCGAATAATAATTGTGATTATCGGCATTTTTGATTATATCGAGACGCGATTATGAATTCCAATTACAGCTTGCATGGACGCGTCAATAAATACGCAATTTACGGATAATTGAATTTCTCGCATAAAATACCGCGCAGCTTCGTTTCAATTGTTCGTCCATCATGTAATTCAGGGTAATGAGTTGGTAATTGAAGACAATCGATATGATGTGGGTAATCGAACGTATCAGTGAACGGTTGATAGGCCGGCTGGAAAAGACTCTCGAGAAAAAGGGAAAACGCGCGAATAGGAATTATGACAGAAACGTATTGTCAGAGATAAAACGTAACGGTCACTAGAATGTAAGAGCGGAACAAGAATCATAATATAATCAGTTTCTTGAGTTAGTTCTTCTTCATCTTTGCGACGGTATTTAACTTGTGCTTTACTTTTCTGGAAATGAAAACTGTAGATGCTAATAGACCTATTAAAAGTCCCATCATGGGGTTCTTTATCCTGTTCTTTTTTCCCTTCTTATCTTATTCCATTGTAAATCTGCATTAACTTTATGCGTCTTTCGCATTGCATTATTATAATTAATTTCAACATTACACTGGTGAATTTGTCAACTGTGAAATCAAATAATAGAGAAATATTATTATAGTTACGTTATTATAGTTGCGTTACGATAGTAGTAATTCGGTCCCTCAAGTACAATTTTATTTTCTTTTGTCTAATTTTGCGAATTTATCATATTCTTGCAACACATTCATAAATTTATATCATTTCCGTCGTTGTAACGTAACTAAAAAATGACCGTGCGATCATTCTAATTCGCATCAGCGTCTATTTAAGCTCATTCCCAACTTGAATTTCAAGTTTATTCGATGTTAGAAAAACGTGTTTATCCGCGTCAGTGGGATTTTAAGAGGGAAAAAAACTTGGATGCAGGGTAAAATATGCAGTTTCCCGTCCGGTAGCCGGGAATGATCACGTTTGAAAGTTCCAGTTACGATTTCTCTCGAAATGATTCTTTTTACGATGCTCTTCCCACCGCCGCGGGGAATAGTTACGGTTACGGCGGAAACTCGCGACGTTATGAAAATACAGTGGCTTGAGATGGCTGCTCCGCGCGAGTAGAAAGGTCATTATCCTGGGGCGCGAGACTTGCGCAAGAAAATGTAAACATATGCTTCCATGGTGAGGAAAAAAAAAAAGAAAAAAAAACTGAATATAGCATGAGCGCACAGATTTCCAAGAAAAAGTTACTGTCGTGTCGCGGACGCTACCGACGAAGAAGTCGAAACAAATTGTGAATTCTGTATTATATAGTTAGCCGTTATAAGTCTCGTATATCGTCATTCTTGTAGAAAACGCAAATCTCATCATTTTGTATACACGATGCTTTACATATCAAATTTTGCCTTAACATTTGTAAAAAAATGATTGTGAAAAACTTTTGAATTGATCTTTTTACTTATTGATATAAAGTTCGTTAATTGATAAATTCTAAATTACCGAATTTTAAATTACCGAATCAAACGCATGATCCTGCGAGGAAATCGCGAGTAAACGAATACTGTTCTATTTACGAGCAGCATTGTTAACGCTACAGGCTTTCGCATAATTAACGTTGTTGCTTGTTAATATCGCAATATTTCTCACATCATCCTATTACGTGTAAGCTAATGAATGTAATGTGCGCTACATGTTTACTTACGGATATACGGCGAATATTGATTGCGGTTGAAGAGTAACATACCTGAAACAGAAAAAGAGACTCCTGTTAATTACATCATCCTTTTCCATGCGAAAATAACCGCAAAATGTTTAAAATTATACGCGCCCGAAAACATCATATAATGAATAATTATTCATTGCCATTCTCAGAATTTCGTTGAAAGATTAATTGCTCAAATATTATTATTAAAATTATTTAGTAGAGGAAAAGATAATATTTAAAGCTCTCTTTCCCATTTACATTTTGTACAATAACTCTTTTAATAATCAATGTTTTAAATTAAAAACTTAACATTTTTATTCGCCAATATATTGTTTAATTGACTTTAGATTCAAATTTATAAAATATCTGTAAACTTAAGTTGTTATTTATAAAAATGTAACAACACTGCATAATGGATCGAAGAGAAACGGGAGTGGTAATGTGGTCTTTCTATTAAACTAAAGTGTAAAAAATTGGTTTTGTTCAAAGAAACACAATGTTTCATATATTTTATATTATAAAATTATGTAAATATTTAATTAAAATAAAAAGCAAATATTGTAGAATATACTTATTATTGTTTGACTTTGTGTAACTCCAAATGTGTGCAGCCAAATAAAATGTTAGATAGAAACATAAGTTTCAAAATACTTAAAAGGAAAAATGCCTCAGAATTTCAGTTATTGTATATTAGCACATTTACTGAATAAGTGCGGGCTACTAAACAAATAATTCCATAAATAATAACTAGAATTCTTCATCTCATACAGAACACATTACGAGTGGCCATAATACCTATAAGATTATAATAATATCTCCTCTTCTATTCTATCTACAGAAGGTTAAGATTTAAATTTTAATTTCCATTTTCACGTTCTAATTATCAAGAATTCTTTGATAAATATAAAGTTTGACGTACTTAAAGTCGTACAACATTTTTAATGAAATTGCGTCTGAGTAGAGAAAGCTGAAAGCGCGATGCATGTCGAAACGTCGACGAATGCGTACAGCGTGCCGCAATACAAGCCGCAATGTTAGCAGCTCGGCAGGAGAATTACAACAGTTGAGAGGCTAAAAGACCCTAAAGCGTGACCGCTTGTTAGCGCGATAAACTGAGCGTATTCGCTGGCCTGAAACTCGACAGAGGGAGAGAAAAGAGAGGCAGAGAAAGAGGAACATCACCGCTTGTCATTTGTGACGCCAAGACGAAAAGATACGCCGGCTAAAAGATGGAAGCTAGAGGAAGAAGACAAGACGTGGATAACGTGAGATTACGAAAAAGAAGAAAAACATACTTTTTACAGGCAGAATAGAGAGAGAGAGAGAGAGAGAGAGAGAGAGAGAGAGAGAGAGAGAGAGAGAGAGAGAAGAAGAGAAAGAGAGTAATTGGCCTTATACTCTGTCAACCTCGTAAACACAACGCCGGCATTTTTATTCGTATTATTCGCAAGTATCTTTCCGCGCTTGAAGTCAAGAGTCGCCCCTTCCGAGGCAAGAAAACAGTCGCAGAATGCAGTTGGGAGGAAACGCGAGAAAAGAGTCCACTTCGTCCCCGATGCATCGGAATACGCCGGGTAGGACGTAACCCGGCCGTACAGGAGCAGCAGCAGCAGCAGCATGCAACCGCCGCTGCCGCGCGGCGTATAGTTACGGTTTTAATCTTCTTTCGCAGCCCCCGGGGGTTTATGGGCCCGCGGTTATTACTCCGCGCACCCGGAGGCACCTAACTCTGCGTGTTTACTCATGCGCTTATATCCAGTCGCCGCTTCCTCTTCGCTCCGCTCCGCTTCGTATTTTCGCGACTTTGTTATGCGCGGAGCGTGTAACGAGCGAGCGGTGTGACGGAGGGACATCAACGTTTTTCACGACGAATCTAACCGAGCGCGCGCCCGCTTTCTTGCATGCGAGAGCACGCCCTGTTGATGTCGAGACCCACGTTAATGTTGAGAAGCGACGAGCGCGTCACTATTCGCGCAACTTTTCATACGGATAAAAAACCGCCGATGATTACAATCGGTGATTTCACACACATTTGAAAAAATTATAATTTAAAATATTAAACAAAGACCAATCATATATTGTCGACTAGATTGGCCAAATTTATTAATTGCTGTTACAAAACACAACGTTTCGATTTTAGTTTTAGGTCCTTTTCTAGTGTTCAAAAATTAACGCAGATTTCCCATTCGTAATATTGCACTTCAAGTTATTTAGCGCATGTCAATTTTAAAACAAATAAAAATTATTTTCTAAAGTAAAAATAATTACAACAAAGCACACGACAGTTGTTTAATTTGCAGATTATAAAGTCAGCGAATACGTCAAAGGATAGTCAAAAGATATAAAATGTGGAATAAATATAATTATATAGAATAATAGATATGAATGTGAAAAATGTACATCAATGTTTGTACTAGAAAAGGAAACCTAAAACTAAGATCGAAACGTTGTGTTTTGTAACAGCAATTAATAAATTTAGTTTAATCGACAATATATGATTCTCTTTGTTTAAAATTTCACTGGCGACAAAAAGCTACATCACTGTTTTTATTAAAATATTAATTTATTCAGTGTGACCTGTTACGAATAAACCGAGAATACAAATTTTTAATTCCGCTGTTTTCGAATTCCTTATTTATTATTTTACAGACATTTTCAGACATAAAAAAATCACAAAGTTCAAAGTTCTAAACCCGAATATTCTCTTAAATTCACAAAAAGTAATTTATATCGATACTTTTAGTAATAATATGCACGAAGAATCAAAGCAGTATTCTTTTTTTCACAATTACGTTATTACTGTACCTATATATACTACATTTGTTATTCTTCTGTGAGGATATTTTAGATTATTCCTATTTTTGCGCCTTAATCTAAAATCCGACTTTTCCTTTGTCGCATAGGTTTTCACATCGCGAGCTTCCTTTATGAGCTAATCTTTAATCTTAAGTCAACTTTTGTCAATGTAAAATAAAAAAAATATCGACAATACCGACTAAAATTAAACGCCCTGAGTTTCCATATGTTTAATCAACATTACGATTACCAGTATTTTTCATATTATTCATCTTCTCGATTTATAAAAGATCAGTAAAATTCACATCAAACATTTGCTCATTGTATAAAAAAAATATATATATATGAAAAAGAATCTTTTCGTACGTTAAATTCCGTCTGTTACGTAAAATGTATAAAAATCAAATCCTACCTGCACGGAAACTACGATTAAATCGATACTAGTAAAAAGAACTTCTGCCGGAAATTGTACAACTGCCTTTGAACAATGAATAAAAGGAAAAAAGAAAAGGGAGAGAGAAAGAGAGAAAAATCTCGTCGGATATCGCAAGATAGGTCGAATCGAAGTCATGCTTGTCTCGAATTATGCTAAATCCTGGCGATTGGAGGCGGATTCCCATCACGGTTTTCCGAACGGCGCCAAGGAATTCGACCGAAAAGTCTCTCGCCGCGAAAATTGAGTTTACGCGAAACTTACTTCGGCGCAGAGCCGCCGAGGGACTGCATCCGGATGCACCGGCACAGCGGGGACGGAACCTTACACGCGCTGGATGCACGTACGACAAAGAAAACAGGAAAGAGGAAGATAGAAAAGAAAGATTGTGGATCGAACTTTCGATCAAAGAGCCACAAACCGGTCGATTTATTTCGCGACTCGCCCGTCCGAGCGTAGTCCGTCCTCCTTCGACTTTTGTCTTCTTTCGCGTGCATCGCGTAGAATTCGAAGAAAGGGTCCGATGACTCCGCGTCGATTTGACGGTAATTCCATTACTGAGACCGGATCGCCAAGTGAATCCACGTTCGCCGTTACCGCAGCCTTACAGTTACGTCGTCGCTATTGCCGTTGGTCGAATAAAGAAAAATCTCAAGATCTCTTTTTCCAAAAGAGGATCATCGTCTCTCTCTCTCTCGAAGATACTTACAATATATTATACTATACAGAAATTGTAACTAGAAATTCAATTTAACTTTCAAATTGATTAAAATTTATTCCACTGAAATAAAATCGTGCATCAATTTGCGAATTTAAACATACGTAAAATAAATTTCTAACAATTTTAATAATTTAAAGATTTTAAAGTAATCTATTTGGGAAAATTCAATATTTATCATAATAATTTAAACGTGGTATTTTTTTTTCTTATTCGACAAATTAAATAAAAATGTTTATGCATGTTAATTATTACATTTTAGTACTTTACCTATAATAAAAAACAGGACCATTTAATATTTTATGTATTTTAATATTTTACGAATTAAGTATGTAATAATTAATTATGTATTCATGGATTAAATAAATGCTGGTAAGTAGTTGCGTGTGCCTCGTGGTAGAAGTTTAATGAAATTTTAAAACGAAGAGAAAAGCAAGTTTTACATTAAGTTTTTCATAAGCCAGATTTTTCTCGGTTTAAAAAGGCAACATAGTCCGTAAAATTACTTAATATAAAAAATCAGTTACTCTGTGCACTAACCTTTTCTTCTGATCATGCAAAAAGCAAAATCTAAAGCTTGCTCCTCTTACGTTCTACCATTGGATAATTATGCATGAGAGGGTGTAATATACATGAAGATCTCATCTGAATACATTTTTCGGTTTTACTTCCATCCATACCTACCTTTCAGACGTCGGGACGTCTAACGTAAAAGAACGTCTCGATCGCGTCTACCTTACGAAAAAGTGCACCGTGCACGTGGCACGACCGATTAGCAACCGGCTCACGTATTACCGGTGATTTCCGCGCGAAGGGTAGTAGTCTCGATTATCGTGGTGCTCGCGGAAACGCGACTGTAGCCGCGAATACAACGCGCACGACGCTCGTTGACAATCCGCTCGGGCGAATAAAAGCAAATTCCGACAATCCGATCGCAAATTCAAGCACGTACGCGTCGTTGATGACGGTAATCGAGCGGAATTTGTAATTACAGTACCTATAATGTGTGGGAGCGTTTACAATGGCCATATAAAGCTACGATTATGTTATGTCCCCGCACGCACCGTGCATCGGTCTTTTTGGTACGTGACATGTAAGCTTGGAATGACAGAGATTCGAGACTGCAAGAAATTATCAAAATTGTAAACTCATACACATTTTTAACAGTATATAAAACAGTTCGTTTTTTTATCGCTAATATTTCTTTATGATGAATAATTTACTGTTGCTTCACTGACGAAGTTCTATATTTCATATCTATGTTTAAGATTAATTATATATATGTTGTATCTGCAAAGCAAATGTGCATAGCTTATATAGATTCAGCTTATAGAATCAGATAATCTGATAAAAGAGAAAAATTTTAATCCTTTTCTCTTGAGAAAGCTACATAAATTTGCCTGTCGTAATATTATTGAATTTTACAAGTTTATAAGTGTCCTTACGAGTTTTTAATTTTCAGTACAAAATTTAAGATTCTAAAAACACACTGCAAATTAACTCGGTTGAATGAATTACGGTAATCGCAAAAAACTGCATTTATACATATATATATACGTTTATCGTTGATTAAATTTTACAATTCCTCAACTTAAATTTAAGCAGCTCACATAAAATCATAACAGTTGGGTATTGTTGAACAACCGTCATATTGTTAGGCCAGTAGCTACAGTAGTAGCTTGAAAGCACTTCGTGGTAGAACCATTATATTAACACAGTCTTGTACAAGTCTGGTTTAAATCTAAGGTAGGAGAAGCTCTGAGCAAAAGTGGACCACGTCCATAATTTACGAGCACTACTTTGCATACATTTTCATATTTAAAACGCATATTACAAATTATGAATTTCACCCACTTCTTTTTGAATGTGTCACTCTCTTTACATCCATTCAGTTATTTGAAATGCAACATGCTATTATTTTATTAAGCTATATTTTTGCTAACTTTTTGCTAAAAGAGAAGTAAATAAATACAGTTTGTTTTATAAGAAAAAAGAGAAAAGGAGAGAATAATAATAAAACTGTGACTAAGCGTAAAGAATGCGCACAGTCTAGAAGAACAAACTAATAAATTGAGATAAGATCAGGCAGAGTTGTGATATCGCGTTCTGCGCGAATTTTGACAAATTTTATTCATTCGCAAATCCACGTGCGCTAGTAAATATACCTGGCCAGACATTAAACGAAAAAGAAATAAAAGTTACGATCAAAAACATTTCGTGGTTTGGCTACGAAATCATCCAACTTTACTCGCGGAGATACCAACATTTAACTAGCGATATAAGAACTCGAATCAAATATCAAGAATTTGAAGGTTGAGACGAATAAATTAGTGTGAATGAAAATACATTCAATTTTTCATTTATATAATATTATTAAAAACGCAAGATAAAACATTTGATTATAAAATATATACCCTTCTCCAAAAATAAATATGAGTTTTGAGTTTGTCTATTATTCATTCTCCTTTATTATTTGTACTGTCTGGTCACAAATAGACATCTAACTTACTTCCTTTCATTATTTATATTGTCTGGTCACAAATAAATATCTAATTAATTCCCTTTCGTTATTTACATTGTCTTTGGCTATACGTAAAAATATATAATCATAATTATAACACATGTTAAGTATAGCTAGAGACAAACACAATATAAGTATATTTTACTATTATTTTTCAATATAACTTTAAATTAAATTAGAAAAAATAGAAAAAACGAAATTGCTGTATTTGAAGATCACGCCATTGCAAAATTGCATGCTCCACGGGCCTTCATGCTCGTTTCGATTCAGCGAAAAAGAGCTGAATGGGACCGCCTATCCAGCGCGTTTCATCCCTCCTCCTTTCGAGAGGGATTCTCATACTACCCTCGAGATCGCCAATATTTGCGGTTCTATTAGTAACCGTTGAGGGGCTTCACCACTCGAAATTCATAGTGCGATGGGGCCCACCCCCCTGTCCGCTCAATCTCGCAGATCGACGCGGCACGCCGCGAGAATTCGTAGCAGGTAGCAGCAAACTGGGAGCAGGAGGATACAGTTCGCATCCAAACGTCACAAAATATCGTATGCATTATGCATGGATGAAGGGTCCCGGCAACCGTGCCAAGTGTGTCGCCGTTCGCGCAAGGCGACTAGTGTGTAATTTAATTTAATATTATCGTAAGAAATCCCTTTCGACGTCAAACCGTTTGCGATTCCTATGTGCAAGAATGCGTAAGATTAACAAAATCACTGAGAAGTAAATGCGATTACTTTAACGGTTCGAAAAACACGAAAAAATGTACTAGCTACTCGGAGCATTTTCAATGCATGTACAATGAAAAAAAGAGTCTATTAATAGTTATCAAATTTAAGTAAAATATAAACGCCAATTAAATATTTAGTTAATATAACTAAAAATAATTTTACTTTTTTAAATATTTAACAAACGTAACAAATTTAGTAATATTTATAAAATATTTAAACAAATAGAATTATTTTTTGTTGTATTAGCTAAATGTTTAATAGGTATTGTTTCATTCAACTTTTAGTTATTGTAACCAGACTTTTTTTCCAGTGTATAACAAGATATGCAGAATAATTCAAGAGAAATTAAGTTTTCATTCTAACAGAATTTTTTTTAAGTTCAATTTGATATTAAAACACTGAAAAAAAGTGCTCTTGTTGAATTAATTGGAAATCTGATAAGTTCAGGTAGAATCTGGTTGAGAACCAGATTTCCAATTAATTCAACAAGACGCTTTTTTCAGTGAAGGTAAGCATTAATTTTGATAATTGAGAATTGCAAGAAAAAGATTTATTTTACAATTTTATCGAGAGAAGATAAAAGGATGCTGCGAAATACACGTGTTTTAACGATCTCCAGTAAATGTGTAACCGGGGCAACTAGTGAATTGAAGAAGTTTCTTGCGGTATTGAATCAGAAACTTCGATACTGCGCGAAAGAAGCCGTCATTGTTTTGTATTACTTTGTAATTTTCGAAACCGGCTCCAGAGACAAAGGCAGTCTGTGAGGCATTGCGAGATCAAAAGTTCGAGAAAGAAGATACTTGAGAAAATAAGGGAAATGCCAGTGACATTTAAGAGGCTTTTCTTAAGCCATTTCTAAACACTGAGGTGCATCGCTAAATCATTACGTACAAGCTGGAGAAAAAACGATGCTTTAAAAAATTAAAAAACAAGACTAATAAATGCATCTCGGCTGCACAAATACGCGTTTTAAGTTCCGTTTATTTCCACTGTAATTTTTCTATAAAAAATTAAGAACAAGTTGTTATAATTCTGCTTGTTACTGTCATGTGTTGTATCAATATATTTGGCACAATTTTAATAAAAATCTATATAAAAAATGTTTCATATACAGAAAATTATTTGAAAATTTGATGATAATGTATGTAATTGCAAAAATTTTTTTCAAAAAAGTTGAAATAAGAATATTATGATATAACATTTTGTGTGATATAACAATATTTTCCTCGATAAAAGCTTGAAATAAAATGTCTACAATTTAATGCACTTAATTCGTATAAATTTACATTTAATCTATGCTAATTTATACAAATTAATACAGTAACACACATATCCTGAACTTAACGATATTATTAGATCCTTTCCTCTTTGTCATAAATATTTAAATAATAATAAAATTAAAGTGTAAAATTTAGCTCGTTCCATTTTAGACTGTAGTTGAATCCTTAGCGCGATTTCATGTTAATTTTACGATCGTAGAATACCAACTCGAAAATTAACGCGAAGGGTCGGCCCGATATGAAGCATCCGCAAACGTTACGATCCGAGATATCGAGGATGTCGATGATTATGTTCGAGGTACTAGCGCGGCGTGCCCTCGTAACTTCTGCCGGCGGTGAAAATTAATTCGAAGCCGTTCGTTGGCTTGGGGGAGCGACGCGACGCGCCGCGGGCTCAATTGTTATTCCTAGTGCGCGACAGGATGGTTATTACGCCAGGAACTCTGGATTAAATTTCTCGCCGTGAATAAATACCGCCGAGCGAATTCCTTTCGCGGCGGCGACTCTCGCGGGAGAGTCGCGACCGCCGAACAACGGCGGTGAAAGCTGGGGGAAGAGGGAAGGAGAGCGGAGCGACGGGGGGGAGAGATAGCGTTTGCTCTTCGTCACCCTCGACGCGTTTGCTGGAATTAATTTTCAAGGTCGAGCGTCAATAAAGACCCCCCCAACGCTCCCGGTCTCGCCGTCAGTCCATTGAAGGAAGGGTTAAAAGGCAGTTAAGCGGGTCGCCGCGCCCTGATGGATGCCTTGAGAACGAGAGATAGTTTCCCTTTGTGCTTGACACGTCTCCTCTCAAGATCGCCGTGCTGTAGCCAGGCATTGTTCCATGTAGATTCTACGCGTCGCTTCCATTTCTCCCTTTCCGTCGCTCTTTCTATTGGGACAATAAGTAATCAGGAACAAGAGAGTTCCTTCAACGAGGACGAGCGGAGAGTCCCGCGCGTGGCAAGTCCGCGTGAGGATCCGCGGCGCGTTTTAATTGCGGCGCGGCCGGGCGCATTAAATTCTCTGGACGAATGAACACTCGAGGGAGTTCTTTGTGCAAGAAGTTTCGACCAACCGGGGACCGAGGACCGGGGATGAGTTTCCACTGCGCATTTTCATCCCTCTCACCGCTCTCTCTCTCTCTCTCTCTCTTGAGTTTTCTCGCTCTCCATCTCGCGAGAGAATTCGTTCTTCTTAACGTAACCATGCCACCGTCTCCCTTTCATTATTATTCTTTTACTACTACTCTTCCTCTTGCTGTCTCACTCTCTCCGTCTCTTGTATAAATTAGCTTCTACCGGGACGAACGTCGCAAATTTGCGAACGGTAAGCGGCTTCCAAGTTCGTTGATGCCAATCAATCTTGCGCGGTAGATGTAAATCTTTTAAGCGCATACATAGACTAGCTACTTAAGAACCTGATTCGAGATGCACTGTGGACAAAGAGGTAGAGATCGTCGAAAATAAGAAAGAGAAAGATGATGAGCTTTATTTATAACGTGCTTTAAGATAGCATCCTCTCAATACTCAAAAATTCAAGTTTTACAAATACAAAGTAAATAGGAAAAGAACTACATATTCGTATAAATTAAAAAAAATAAAACAAAATAAATATATATAAATATAATTAAAATACATATGTGTACGTATATACATATCTGCTACGTGCAAAATGAGAAAAGAAACAAAAATCTTACAGTTCTGCAGTAAATTATAAATTGAAAAAAAGAGCAGAAATACAAATTGTTGCTCAACTAAAAATTATATAATTTGTTTCTAAAGGAATTCAATGAATTAGAATTTCTTAAGTCAGTTGGTAGATCGTTTGAAAGCTTAACTACGATGTTTGGAAAAGACGTTTAAAGAATTCTGTTCGATAAAGCGGTAGTAACAGAACATTATTTTTGAATCTAGTACCTGGTAAGGTCTTGTTTCATCTTAATTTGAACTTTCTGTGAAGAGGCAAAGATACCTTAGAATGGCACAATCTACACAAAATAATTGTACACGATCAGAATATTCTACATAAATATATTACACACAAAAAAATTGTACGTGGAAATACTATGCACAAGAATTATCTTTGAATTAAAAATTGTACACGGATATATTGTGCGTAGAAAAACTGTCTATTATACAGTTTTTCTACGTATAATTTTTTGTGTACAATATATTTGTGTAAAATATTCCTATCGTGTACAATTATTTTGTGTAGAATATGATCAGTGCCCTTAGAATACAAACAAAAGAATAAGCTTTTTAAATAAAATAATTAAAATAGTTTGAAAGAGAAAGAGAAAGAGAGAGAGAGAGAGAGAGAGAGAGAGAGAGAGAGAGAGAGAGAGAGAGAGGTGAAATTCACCTTATAGTATACTAACTTCTTGTATGTATAAATTTAAAGAGAGCCCAGTAACACTTAAACTGAAAGAAGCGAAGACGAACGCTCTGCTTGATCATCGACTACGTTTACTGCCACTGTCGTCTGATTGTACATGGCTGTTCTTCAATTGGCATTCATTTGAGCGGAATCAGTCGTATTTTGAGGAGACACATCTGCCGATGCCGTCTCGTCGCGCGCCTGCAGCGCATATAGATTCCCTTTGTGAATGCATCGCGCCAAACGTCGCGTCACCGGCAGCGCAGTTTCACGGCGGAGACACGGCGAGCTGCGAGAGAATACGAGATCAGCGCGACTACTAAATAATTTCGTGAACCGCTGAACGTTTGCGCCCTCTTCGTCCTTAAATTCCTCAAAGTCCTTACGGCGCGTTAATCATGCATCGTGCACGACCGGGATCTTAAAAAGGTGGAACCGTGTCGTTCGAGCAGAAACGCGGAACGTGATTACGCCGGATTACAGAATAAGACGGTGGAGATTTTGAACGAATGCACATACATAATCTATTTCTCTCTCTGCAGTACATTAATATTTCATTCATATTTTATGCTCGATTTTGGATAGTTTTGAGAAATTAAACAACCGATATTATATGATTAAAATCTAAAAAGAGGTAATAAACAGTTAGAACAAAATCTTATTGTTAGTGCTCAATAATATTTCTCAGTGATGATTCTTTACAATATTTCGAGGAAAGGAGATTTTATTGACATCATTGTCATAATAGATGTTTATTATTATTTAATTTTAAGCAGTATTATTTAATTAATTATCAATTACTATTGTAATATTATTATAAATTTCTTTTAAAACTACGTTTCAAGACCAAAAACGATGCGCAGTTTGAAAAGGTAGAAAATTTAACATAAAATCACATAAACATTATTGAGCGCTAATATAATGACCGTTTATTGATTTTCTTCAGATTTTAATTATGCATCACGGCCTTAGCTCAATTGATAATTATTAGATGTTCACAAAAATGCAAATTATAAAGATCCAAAATTTTCTGCGTCTTGAATATTTAAAGATATTTAATATATAAATTTATAATTACACTCAAATCTCTCATTTAAAATATCATATATGCATTTCGTTTTAATCGTGTTCGTTCTGAAAATTTCTCCAAGTATTTCTAATTCTAGATTTTTTATGACGACATCGGCAAGTAGAAATCGGATTAAACGATCCATTGCGTGGAAAAGGGGAGGGGGGAGGAGGAAATCAGTCGACGCAGAGTGGACCGCTCGGGGCTGCACATCACGCGAGCAAGTGAGCGAGCGGGGTGAGAAACAGCAGATAGTTATACTGTAAATCCCAGCGGCTAAGTAGGTGGCGGGCTCTTAATAAAAGGAGATCGCCGACGGTGCTTTGGAGTTCTTTGGGTCTTGCGGCGCGACTCTTGGTTACGCGAGGCGACGAGACGTGGCGTGGCATGACGCGAGACATGTGTGACGTGGCGAGGAGGTACGTACATTATGCGAAAAACGAGTTTGCAAGGATATGCTGCTATGTGCTTGCGCACATCTCCCACAAAACTCGCCCGCAAAAGGAAACTCTCTCTCGTCAACTCCGTCTTCCTGCACCCTCGTCCCTGCCGCTTAGCTCTCTCCTCGTTTCGCCCTGGTGATCATCGAGATTTCCCTTCCTTCCACTCTTTTAGGATATATATATGTATATATATATATATATATATATATGTACATATATATATAAATGAAAGGTGTACATATACATATATACATGTACATGCACACCCGTTCTCCTTTATGTCTCTCTTGCTGCA
Organism: Monomorium pharaonis; assembly: GCF_013373865.1. Classification (NCBI taxonomy): domain Eukaryota; kingdom Metazoa; phylum Arthropoda; class Insecta; order Hymenoptera; family Formicidae; genus Monomorium; species Monomorium pharaonis. The sequence goes on from NC_050477.1 coordinate 9,671,853, forward strand.
ACCGCTGGCGTTAGAACTTTTCTCTACACTTCTCTACGCGACGTCCCTACGCAAGAAACGTCTCTGCGCGGCACTCGCCCTTACTCCCGTTTTTCTCCTCTTTCACTATTTTTCTTCTCGCCATTTTCATTCTTTCTTTTGCGTTACAGCGCATCTTCCGCCGTCTAGTAGGTCGCTCGCCGACGCGACGCCTGTTCGTAGGCCGCCTTTAGTAATTCGAGAAATGAGTTTCTCGTTTCTCTCCATCTCTCGTTCAATCAACGTACAGATATATATCTCACCTATAGTGATATCCTTCTGTATGACCATTCGTTCTTGATGGAACAATCCCGCTCTTTTATATCTATTTTATTACCATCAAATATTAGATGATCTGTTTAAAAAATTTATGTCTCATCTAAAGATTTTTCAGCGATATATCTTTCTAAAGCCATTCGCGAGAGGCTTGAAAGGGACACAGGTAGCTGCATGGAAACCAGGAAAAAGATACGAAATTTATCCTGGTAATGTCGCTCTAATCTTCCCCGGCGGACTATCAATCCCGTGTTTATTTTCCATCGAGAATATGTCGATGTTTCTAGACGACGAACAGGCCATCGAGACGCCGTGTCTCCCGGCATGGATGTGTAAAACACGTGCGAAACACACGCGCTCCGTCGTTGCAAACATCGCGGAACGAGGTGATAAAGCTACGCAAATTGGAGCGACTGGATACACACAACATCCGAGCCCGCTCACGGCCGTAAAAATCCTCGGCGAAACAGCTCTTCTTGGTGCGCCCATGCAGCTGCTTCATCCGACTGCTGAAATCTGCACGAGACGACGCGAACACCCGTCGGATGGTTAATCAACGGGATTAAGAGAGCTTCCTGCTTTTCACCGCCCTGTACGACGAGCTCACAAAACATCTCGCTCCAGACGCATGTACATGTCAAAGACTCATTTCAACGTTGCCGCATCGAGGCTTGTTCTCGAAGAGGATTAGGTGCGCCCGCTGATTGACATAAGCTTACCGTCGCTTGTATTCTCGCTAGTAAAATATAAAATAATCTTTTGTACAATCTAATTTTTTGCTTTATTTCGTGAAACAAATATCAATTTAGTGTTCATGTAACTTCATTGCGAAACTTCATTGGTTTAGATGTGTGACAGAAAAATCAGATATTGAATTAAAGGTCGTTGATATCGTTATTTTTAATAGGAAGATGTTTTTATGCTAGCATCTTTAATGTTTGAAAATTCACGAGAATAGACTACATCATAATCTGAGTTTTTCGGACGAAATAAAAATGAAATCTTTTTATACACTGAGACAAAATCCCATTGTAGCAATAAAAAACTAATCAAAATTGACGTTAATTGATGTCATTGTGTTATGTTTCTCTCCTGTTACATTTTCACTATTTTCAATACTTGAATAAAATACTGACTGTGTTTATGAAATATCCCAATTAAAATATAATGGATTATTTTTAGTTGTGACAAAAATTAAAATTAGAATAACAAAATTATTTACAAAACAAAATACAATTATAATTGAATCTTCAAATAATGTCTAATTAAAAGTGCCTCGTACTAATCGACAAAATGTTTTAATTTTTAAACTTTTCCACGTTATTTTTTATTAATATAAAAAATGAACTACTTACTACTTCTTTTAAAGATAAGATTATGCAATATTATCTCTAATAAAATTACGAAACATAAAATTAAAACACAAACCAAGTGAAAATTTTCTATGCGAGAAGGAATAACATTCGGAATTTATTTTATTTTCTTGCTTCGTTCTAATAAATTCACCGGTTTATGTTTAGCTAAAATGTAAACTGCAGAATATCGTACTGAAGCCTCTACATTTCCATAAAATTTAAGGTCTCCATATAACCCAATGGGACGCCGAATAACGTTGTATGTCGCAATTGAAATGTAGCAACGTGTATCGTTCATTTTGTTCTTCCGGATACAAATCGATTCACATTGTAATGCACGCCGTATTTAGTGTATCGAATATAATAGCCATGATTGTAATCGTAATAGCACAAAAGTATTGCACGCAACATGTATTTGCTAACTGACAATGCATGAGCGATCAAGAATGCCGACATTCGATTCAAACACATTATAATACTTAATTATTACTTAATTCCAAAATCATAATTGTTAGAAAAGTAACTATTCACAACAATTAAATTCTGTCATTTAAATATAAACATTAAAGTATTTAATTATATTAATATTATAGATGTTAGATCAATGATATATTTTAACTGTAATATCTCTAAAATCTATAATTTTTTTACCGTATTCACTGCCTTTACGTAATGCCACACGTAAAGATGCGCGTATGCTAATCATGAGATATTATCTCTCGACCGTATCTTCTTAATGTTACAAAGTCCTCTCCGCTCAACAGTGACCGTTGTACGTCATGTGGCAATTAATAATAATTATTGACACGAGAAATCCGCAATTTAATTCGCAGAATTTTACTCGCATGCAAGTCGCAACCGTAAATTTATTATTGTGAACATTTCAAAATGTTTTTCAGCGAATTGTTTTCTAGTGAACAAACAATCATTAGTAATAAAAATTACATTTCTATAAAATTTCAATTAGTAATGATAAAAATTATTAAAAAAACAAAGTTGAACATCAAACAATTTGCTTTAAATTTGTTTACTATTTTATTGTTAATAATTGATATTATTAACGTAATAAATCAATAATTTAAATAATTAGTAGTTATGTGACACAATGTTGTAGAATATTATCAAACTTCGTGACATAGTAATTTTAATTAAAAAAAATGATCATACGATAATTACAGTCATATAATTCCCTAAAAAATTAGAAAACCAGATATACTTTACTAAGGGCCGGTTGTTCCAACTTCTTGGTAAACTTACCTACCAGGTAAGCATGTGTCTATCTTTATTTCTTTTCTTAAATAAATAAAGACAAACATATATTTATCTAATAGGTAAAAGTTTACCAAGAAGTTGGAATAACCGACTCTAACTCGGTTTCTAATGTACAAACATTACGTGTATAGTCATATTAAGAGAGAAATAGAACCCAAAGAAATTGCATCACCTGAATAAGGTCTGTGAAACATTCCCGGACGCGATCGGTGTGGTGGCAACCTGTCGATGCCAGAATTGATTAAGAAGCGAAAAGCGGAAAGAACACAGACAGGACTCGCGCGCGTGCACGCGCACGCTCGTGCGAACGACGGGCAGTTCCGCAGTGATTGAATTTTTCAGCTTTACTCGGGAAAATAACGTGGAAACTTTCAACGGGCATCGGACGGAATGTAGTCTCTCCGGAAGAAACATCTCGCTCCACTGAAAATGGGAGGGGTACAGAGGGAAAAAAGGAAAAGGACTAAACGCGCGCGCGCGCGCGAGTGTCCAGTGCGTTCCATGCGTGCGTGCGTACGTTTGCGGAACAGAGTAAACAAACAGGGAATCTGTTGTGGTACCTTTGCGGATTCAAACGATCGATTATTTGATCCATTTGGTTGGATCGTGGAGAGGAATGCGAAACTCGAATTAGTCGCCGCGGATTATGTTACAATCCGTTGTACCGAGCATCGAACTTGAGTATATATCTGTATGTGTGTATGCGTGTATACAATATATATCTTTGCATTGCAGATATATGGTATTATGGTATTTAGAATGACATGGAGCTAAAATTTGCAATGTATATATTATCTGTTATTGCCAGACGATCATTAAAAATGTTCACAGATAAATATTAAGATTAAGGGGATTCCAACATCACCTAGTCAACAAACAGTTTATTCTGAAAATTATGTAAAATAATTAAAGTAATAAGATAAAAACATTATCTACAATAATTTAATTTGCTAATGTTACCATACATGTTATTAATTTTTGTACGTTATTAAATTATTTAAAAAATGACAAATTAAAAATTGTATCTATATTACTTTTCAATCATTTTCAAAATACAGTTCAAAAGCAAGATATTAAAGCATCTCGATAGGTTTGCTTAAAAAAATGTTGAAGATGTAACCGTAAGGTATGCCAGATGAGAACTGCAACAATCTGTATTCTAGTAATTCCGTACACAGGGAAAGACAAGGACTGAACAAACCTCACGTCAACCAAGCATACGTTAAGCTATGAGTAGAAGACACCTTGGAGTTTGCCAGTCAGCCGTCGACAGGATAATCGATACCGGTGTATGCAGACAATGCAACAATGCACTCTCCGCATCGCGCTATCCATTTATACTTGTTCGCGTATCGACCCAGATCAACTAAATACTGATATTCTTAGACGGAAAATCGTGCGTTCATCGTCCGGGTGATCGAACACCCTTGAAGACGCACCCCGAAATAGCGATTATCGATGATTAACGCGACGCGACACGACGCATGGGCGTTTTCGCACATCGCTTACACTTTCGAAATTGGTGACGTGGATGCGGGGGATCCTTGCGTCGATAACAACCATTTTCCTGAAAAACACGTCAATCCTTGTCTTCCGGGTCGCGCATAAACAAGTTCGACCAAACGACGATGTTACCTCAGGCGTTTGACCCTTTCACAAGATTTGGCTTTATGTTGGAACATATTTATTTTTTTTAACACCACACGTAACTTTTATCTCGCGTTGACACTAAATCACACGATCTTTATATCAAACAAATAACGCATTAGAAAAATAAAATAAAAATCTCCATAAGTTTGATTATAAGCTAATAATATAAAATAAATCAATACGAGATAAAGAGAGAATGAAAGAAATCTCTCAAAGTTCATTTTGTATTTAAACATTTTCGAAACACCTGATTTGACAGAACAGTGTGTAACGAGAAATAATCTATTACGAAAGTGACATAAAAATCAAATTATTAATATAAATTATTATTGCAAATCATTTTATGAACTTAACACTATGTCATCAAACTAATTCTTTAATCTGACCCTAATAGTTAACGTACTACTTCATCAAGCGGTTAATTATATTTAAAGTAAAGATACTTTCCTTAATACTAATTTTTTTATTCGCAATAAATTGCTTACTTGAAAAATCCATATATCACAAGACAATATCCCTACAACGAAATACTGTGCTTTTCTCATGAATGTCTCAGACAGCTGATTCTAACGATATGTATAGTAATCATCATACATCGCAAAACACGTCCTTCTAACCGTAATATATCATTACGAACGACCCTAATCGTGACTCTGAATAATTCAGGAGTGAATTGTCGCACGTGGTTGTGGAATCGTTAGTCCCATGAATGAGATTGTCATGTAATTGACGAGAATATTTAGATGCAAACTTTCGGCCTGAACAATCGAAGGAATCTTGAAACTTAGCCGTCATATATAATCATTTAATGAAACCCTTCTGAAGTAATGTGTATCGTGTGTCAACATCTTTAATTTAAAACTACATCCATAAATTCTTTGTGTTAAGATAACTTTATTTTCACCTAATAATTCAAGAAACTGCCGTTGAATTATTATTAAAAATGTAAAAAGGGGAAAAATATTATAATAAAAAGTTAATTTGATACCGCATTAACAAGTGCACTTCACCACCTAAAATTTTCAGAAATGAACTGTGTGATTAGTGAGAAAACTTAAAGTCTCGATTGGTCTCGCATGGTCGCGAGATCCTGCGTGACTATTTCTATAACTCAATGCGAGGATAAACCGGAACGCGAGGATGAGTCGACGTGCAAACGAAGGAGAAGAGGAATGAGGAGGAGGAGGATCGATGGCGCAATTTGTCGACTCGATCGTTCTCGATAAAATTGCCAACGAATTATGACGCTGTAGCGCCGTAATGCACTCAGCCATGCTGACTTAATCGATCGCATCGGCGAGCGAGCGGCTGAGTAGCAAACTCGTTCCACTCTCTTACTGTTTTTCTCTCTTATCTTTCTCTTCCTCTCCGTCTCACTCCCTTCCCTCTGCCTCTTCCCCTCTGCCCCCTTATAACGTTATCGCGAATCGTTGGTTCGAGAAAACGCATCTCTTTTATTTTCGCCGGCTGGATAAATCGGCATCTTCACTCGGTTACATCGGGAATCCCGATGCGCTGAATTAATCGCGCTGTTTGTTTCACTAGGAAACTTACAAAGACAGTATATATATATATATATATATATATATATATATATATATATATATATATAGTATATCCCGGAATACAAATCACAAGAATCTGAAATTCTCATGAGACTCGTGTAACTTCTCCCGATGATCATTACGAATATATAGTCAGCAAACTTTTGCCCTCTTAGCGAAAGTTACTTTTTTTTTTCTTCGAACTAATAATCTGGTCGAAAAGCTCTCGATCTTTCATGTAGCTCTTCCTACGCGCCCGCTTGTCTTGCATTAATGAAGATGGAGATGTGAAAGTTCTTGATTCATTGACGAGAGATTATTTATTTACTCATTATATGTACTTACTTATTATTAAGCAAATAAATATTCGGGAACTCATTATGAAAGATAAAAGCGACAACAGTACTACTAGCTAATTAATAAGTAAATTGTAAATTACCCAATTTGGTCATATTTTATGACAATGATAAGTTTGTGAAGCAAAGGAAGATCTATTGTGTAATACATCAAGAGTATTTCGACAATTATTACTTTCGTCTCAAGGCGATTTCGAATTTTGAACTTGGTTTCCTCCACTCGAAATTGTGAGGCAGTTTCGCTCGATGCAGCTTAAGATCGTAGTCTGAAGTAGTGGCAAGCTACTTAAGCAACACAACTCCTGGCCGGGTAGCGTACTCAACTAGTCCGGCATGTTTGCAGGAGCCAGGGCTCCCGAATATATCGCGCGGGAAGATCTCTAAATGCACTTCTGCGGCTCGCACTATCGCCCGCGATCTCCCCAGGATTCCCTTAACGCAGCGCCAAGAATATACGCCGCGGGAGGATGTAATAAAATATGTACGTCGTCCCGGGAGGATACTGACGCCCATGTGTGTGTGTCACACGCCCAAAAGTTCCCTACGTGAGCGCGAATTCAGTGGCGTTCGGTGGCTGCCGTTCCTCCGACGAAGAAGAACAGCCTTCTGTACGAACTCCGTCAGTTACCAAGTCCGGGGGAAGAAGACTCGATCGGCTCGATCAGCTTGTCGTCATTCGAGGCGGAGTTTCCGCGACGGAGAAAATCCACAAGCGCCCTCGAGCGACTTTGACAGCCCGGAAAGTTCCGTGACGCGTAACCGGCATGCATTTCGACGACAAAGACGACAAAGACAAGCTAAATTACGAATTAGCTTTCGCTTATCGTAGATCCGCGGCATTCTGTATTTTATTGTGATAACGTCATTCCTGTCGGATAATCTATTTTATATTAAATAAAAAAAAAAAACGTTCTGGACTGTATTGCAAATATCTTGTATAATAAATGCTGAAATAAATGTGAAATCTGGGTCGATCGATGCCACTTGATCGAATGCTAAATAACTTGTGTAATATTGAAACGTCATTGTAACATGCAAAATCAAATTGTATGTGTTAAAACTGAATAAAGAAAATTTAGGTCAACGCTATCATCGGATCAAAATAAGTGAAATAGTGACTGCTTTTACTGTTAGTGACTGCTGAACAGAGAAGTTACAAACAGCGATCTTTCAAGTATCGAAATAATAGTAAATAAAAATATCCTCTTTTATCAAAATTTCAATATAATTGAGATTTAAGAAAAAAGAAACATTTTTCCGAATCTATTTTTGGTTAAAAATTTGTAATAAAGAAAGGAACAGCTTGAACATCTCTTTATTGCAGTTTATTAAATAAAATAAGTAGCAAATATTTTATTAAATGTAATAAAAGAATGATTCAACAATTAAAATAAAAGTCATCAAAATATCGAAATCTTTACAATTTATATAATATTTACAATTTATATAATATAAATATTTATGAAATTTATGTTTGTTTCGTCCTTATATACCCCAATTTAACAAACAAAAGATAATTCTTATAAATATAGCATTTCCAAAATATAACTATATTTTGTATAATATTATGTTTGCAGTCACGCACGCTCGACATTTTGTTTTTCCTGAAGAAATCACCCTCGAGAATAACTGTATACACGCGTCCCTTGATTCCCTTCGGCGCCCCTTTCACGCGTTTCATGACATCGTTATTTGGTTACTGCATCGTCAGTTTTTTCATCATTTTTTGCAACGGTGACATGCACGAAATAACTTGGGACTTGCGCGGGCCAGCGCTCATTCGTGATCGAAATATATATTTCTGGCGTGGTGAAATCTCTCTCTCATTCTACGAGTTCCGCGAATAGAAAGTCGGAAGGTAAACAAGAGGCACGCGCGAGAGATGAACGCCGGATCTTTTATTACGTGAGATCTTTTTGCTCTTTAGCTCTTGCCCTCGTAAGAGAAAAATCAAATTAGACTGGACTGGATTACATTTATTTCGTATTTTGTATTTCAACAAAATCTATGTCACAGTTCTGTATTTTTAAAGTCTACAAAGTAATTATATAAAAGTAGTTATATACAAACATACAACTAAAAATGAATATAAAACATTAAATTTGTAAAGATAAACAAAAAAAAATAAGAGATGACTTTAGATAAACAGTATTAAAAAGGCAATATATATTATTAAAAAAAAACATATGATATGATGCCTAATAAGATGCCTAATAGGACTATAAAAGTAATTAGTAGAAAATCTTAAATATATCAGACAAGAAAGAATCCGATTTCAAGACTCGAGTAATTAAGCAATTAGCAATTAAATATATAAAAGAAATCTATAGAAAAGAGAAAGATATCATTTCCTCGTAAAACCGCAGTAAAAATACGAAGTTTACAAAGCTGTCTCGCACGTGAAGAGACGGCAGCAAACTGTCTCCGTCTTTCATTCCTACAAAGAGAAGAAGAGAAATAGGGTAGGAAGGGGAGAATGAGAGATATGTCACGACAGCACGAAGGAGCCAATTAGCGAGGATGCACAAAGTCACCCTCGTCGTGCGGGCCGTGTTTTGCATTCGGCACGCAGAGTGCATTGTGCATCTCTGGCATAGTGCTCGCGCCGCCTCATCCGACAAATTTTCCTGTGAATAGCTTCCGTCCGTGTAAATAGCGTGACGCTGAGCAACGCGGAGATGCAGCAAGCCTCGCGACGAGGAATTCGCATGCGCGTCGCTTCACCCGTTAAAAGCCTGTTTGGATGCAACAATTTTCAGGGAGAAACGCGCATACAACCCGTAATGTGTTTTTAACACGTTCACTCTAGCGCGTCACATATGTATGACACTTCCATACGCGTAATAGATTTAGCATCGCGTACGTATGACACGTGTACATGATAATAAGTGTTAATTTGCAAATTTTTAATTTTCACTTAAATAATCAGATTTGATTAATACGTAAACGCGTTCTGTGATAATTTTTGTGTGATATTGCCAAATAACGAATTTTGGCATCTATATGAATGTAAAATTCATGCAAATAGTGATTCGATGAAAAATATTCCTATCATTTGTTATACTACCAAAAACAACCACCTTAAGCAAAAAAAAAAAATACATTTATTTAAAGATTAATATTGTATAACAGAATAATACTACAGTCCTACAATGCGTGATATTTGTTTTTTAGAAGTTTCATAATAATAACGAAATTTACATTAAATGTATAAATCATGAGATGATGTTTGTGTTGACAATGTTAATGTATGTTTAAATAAAGATTCGGAAGGTCGCTATGATTTTAATGAATTCAAATTTCAACGATGTAAACAACTAATTCTATAACATTAACTAATTATAGCATTAATTTCAGGATTTCATATCAGTGTAACACTGATATTCCGATGTAATAAGATACTTATATTCCAATAATATTTATAATAATATGATGTTTTGACAAAATTTTACAGAAGAGAGAAGAATAATTTCAAAAATGTAAAAAAGACCACGTTACTTTACCTTTAACTGTAAGAGCAAAAAAATACGAATTTTAAGATTATTATACTTATTTCTAAAAAATTCTTTATAATATATATTTTTATATATTTATATATTATTTATTTTATATATTTTATATATTATTATGTGTCTGTGTCAATAATTTTCAATAGTGTTTTTCTAAGTAAGCTTAGAGTATATAAGCTTCAAGTATAAGATACTTTTTGCAATATCCGAATTAAATTTCTCGAAATCGATTTTCTTTCCTTTTACTTTTGTTTTCTTCCTTGGAAAACCAGTTATCCGAGAATTTATATCAACAACGCTTATTGCGCTTGTTCGTCCGATTTTGTCGGGACCAGCGATGGAGGTGCTTACGGCGCGATTGAGCTTTTGTTTGTTCTAAAGTCGATCGTCTTAGCGGTTTTACGGTGCCGCGAACAGCTTCCTCAGCTTGGCGCTTCTCTCGATCCCCTTAGCCTAAATGAAACAGTACCTAATCCTGTTATCCGCTCGCGAATTCTATCTATATGTCATGTATACTACCTCCTAAGGTGCTCCCGAAGGTCAATTTATTCTATTGCGAATTTATTGCACTTCGGTGAACTGTCCTTAAAATAAAATGTTTTATTACTGCAATTTTCTATTCTCGTCAAGTCGCCATTATATTTATCTTATGTCAGACAAAATGTCAATATTCTTTCATTATAAAAGTTAAGAGACACTGCTCTACGAGAAAGAAACAGTCAACCTTCGCAAAAAAAGTCTTGCACGGTAACGAGACGCGAAGAAAAATCCGAGAATTTCAAACTCTCTCCTTTATAGTCATTACAACGATTCCAGTTTTCTCGGCGAGGCACGATGATTCGTGCAACGATGCCGGCCGGTAATTTGCATCGAAATCGCTCCTCTTGACGCGTTTGTATCTCGCGTATTCTGAACAATCGTGAACGTAATCCTCCACACTAGCGTAGCCCACACACTTTTAATAATAAAAATAAACGTATACATAATATACATAAACATTTATCTAACATAATATAATAAATTTATCAATATTTTCTTATATATCGATAGTATCTCGGAAATGTTTCACATTTTTTAATACTTATAACGACTTTAATAATTAATTTTATTATCCGTTTTTATATTTGATATGGAATAAATTTTTCTTTAAATAATTCTATATAAAAGAATTAAATATTTAAAAAATCAAAAAATTAAAATTAAGATTTCTTTTCTCTATTAAAGTCTATAAAACATAATTTTACATTACAAAACATATATAACAAAGAAAATATAAATCCTTTCTTATTCTAATATAAAATAATAAAATACTAAGTCTTTGATATGCCATTTTGTATTAAAATATCAATAGATATTAAACACATTTTTTTCTGTCGATATTAATATACTGAGTAACAATAGCAAAGAACGTTCATTAACAGCCGATTTTGCAAACTGGCAAGTAGTAATGGACACCTAGCAGGCAGTACCGCTCTACCGACAGTAATAACAGCTGCCAGAGGCCAGACGAAAAGATCGCTGCGCCGAAAGTAGCGCTGAACGTCGATGGTCAGACGAGCACACCGGCGCACCGAGAGTAGTGCAGAATGCCCACCGGTCAGACGCGCCGAAAGTAGTAGCGGACAACCACCGGTCGGACGTAGAGAGCGCGCCGTCAAAAGTAGCTGACGCCCAGCGGCGTGGAGACTGTCGCATCGAAAGTAGTTACGGACAACGGCACACAGCCGAGACTCTTTCTCCTTGGAAAAGTATCACCCACGGGACGCCGGCATTACGCAAGAGACATAACGTCGTTTCAGCGAGTTCCGTTTTCCTCTCACCGCTCCAGGTGCCTTTCGTCCTCGTCTCTCTCGCGCCGAGTTTTTCGCATTCAACAGAATTGCTGCGAGGGCGAGCTCGCCTCGCGCGGTAATGGACTTTTTTCATGACGATACCGAAGTGCACACAGGTGAGGAGGAAGACGAGGTGGACTCTCTCGTCCTTAATAATGTCGTCTCGCGATAATTGCTCGCGCTAAATGCACACGCGGATTCTCAAGAACACATCGTCGTCACTAATGACGTATAATCGAACGGTTCATTTTGAAAATAAAATGCATTTAAAATAGAAATCTCTTATCCCGCTTTTTTTTCAAAAAGATACCATGTAGATAAATACAAATAAAATATCCCTTATTTTTAATTTAAATATTTACTGCAATTATGAAATATTAACATATTATTAAATAAAAAATTTAATCTAAAAAATTAAAAAATATATAGGTACGCTTGAAAACTTAGTATTTTCCCATAATTTATAATTTTTGAAAAATATGTAAAACTCACAATTCGTTTATAATTACAATATTTCACATGTATGAGTACAAGTATTTCTAATGCATATATGTTCTCATGTGGATCTAATCTTAGCCCTCCAGTATTCTCGAGGCGTAAATTAGTTTGTCGAAACCATCGCGGTAATAAATCTACACAAACAAAGGGGTCGTAGTTAAGCAAGGAAGCACTTGTCTCAGTATCGTCTAGTGTATCGTACATAAATCTAAATAGATCCAACAATTCTGCACATCTTACATAAAACGTAAAACTTACACAGATAGTAAAAATATATCAAATTATGTATCAATGCATTATAAAAAAATATACTTATATCCGTAAGTTAATCAATTTTACAAAATATTAATAAATATAAAGTAAACTAAAACTTTTCATTAAGTATGCGAGATGCAAACTAAAGATTTATCATTAAAGACAATACGATGAGCCCGCAAAATTTCAATCTCGTCACAGCATGCAAAAAGGACCGGAAGCGGAATGCAGCAGGGCTGCATTATACCAACGGACGCGTAAAACACGTGTACACGGGGGACGTCGCGCGTTAAGCGAGGGAGGATCATTAATATCACGAACGTCGGCGCAACCGAGGCGGACCGGGCCGAGATTGTGTGTCCTAGGTCGCCGTTTCTTTCCCAGTAAAGTTCTCCGCTGCACAGGGGAGCGATACGGGGCGTGACGCAACGTGGCGGCGAGTCGCGCACGCGACTCATCCCTCTCGTTTTTCTTCATTTCGCCCCGCCTAATCCGATCCCCTCGTTTACGGCCGATACCGCGAAAAACGAGGAAGCCACCCTCACTTGCCGGAGCACGTACCTCGTTGAGCCCCTAATTCGTCGTAGCTGCACCTCGCGCAGCCCTGCACCGTCCTACAGTCCAACTCCGTCTGCGCGCGAAAGCCTTTAAACCTAACGATCTGCGATTCTTTCGCAACCCCGCAGCTGTTCCATTATGGTGATCCGCGAAAGACGGATGGAATCATGATCGTGGAATGGATATCGTGAATCAATTCTCAAGAGACCTGATATTATAATAAAAGAGATATAAAATTGATTTATGACGTGCTATTAACAGAAATAATATGCTAATGGCTACATAATTTCATATTCATTTTCATATATCGAGTAACTCGCTGTTAATCAACTATCAAAAACAATCATTTGTCTTAAAAAAAAGTTTATTAAAAACAGATTAGTAATAAAAAATTTTTTTCTAATTATACGTATTCTATATTTTTAATTTTAGAGTTAAGCATATTTATAGCATATATATTTGTATATAGTAATATAATTTTTACATTTATTTCATGCGTTATGTTATCTTCAACTAATGTTATTAATGTTAAACAATATGATAAATAATAATGTATGGTAATACGAATAATATAATATAACGAAAATGGTTTATGTAAATTAATTGCGCGCTCGTATCAAGTATCACAAACATAAAAAGATATATCTAAAGATTTTAGGAAATATTCTCAAAACCAGCTAATATCAAGTTTAATAAAATAAAAAATAAGTTTGCATTTGTTTTATTTAATTATTAACTTTTCAATAAAACAAACAGAATGGTACAGTTTTTATTAAAAATATTTTGTAAACATATTGAACATAATCTCTCTTCTGATCCACTTTTGCAAATTTAATGTATGTTTCGGGATAATTTTTGCATTATTTATCGACTGCAATTGACAATGCATGTTAACAGGCATAGATCAATTATCATTGTCATGCCGATATAATTATCTGCTTTGTAAATTAATATACAATTAACAATTCTAACAATGCTACTCGATACTGAAACGAGATTTTACTAGCATCATAAAAGGTAAAGCACAATCCAATCTATGTATATCTCAATAAAGTTAAATAAGACGTACATTCAAATATTAAAATTAGGAAATATCTATTTTTTAAACGGATGAATTTGTATGTAAGTGTTAAAATCTATAATAAAATCCTTTTATTGCTTAGAGCTTATATAGAAGTTTTAGATATTAATAAAGCTCGACCAAAACAATCTCTTTTTAATTTCAGTCAAAATCGAAATCTAATCAAAACTTCAATTTTTAACCGAAACTGGCTGTAACCAAAACCAAAACCGAATTTTCGGTCAAACTCTAGCTATGAATATAAAGTTATTAATACGCCAGACACTTTTAATATAATAAAATAATCTTTGATAAGATAACTTCATTTGAAATCGCCAAGAATAAGTATCGGTTTAGTCCAACTGCTATTTTCCTTCTACCATACAGACAAATTCCATTGAAAATTGCTGGCCGGACGTGAAAAGATGGTATGCCACGAAGTTGGCTAGAAAATTCTTTCACAAGTATGCGACGACCGTAGAGGGTCGCGACGAACCTTGTAGGGATAAAGATCGGGATGGCATTAACCGAATGCACGAAGAAACGCGACTTCGACGTGCTGCAAGATCCGAGGGACGCATTCGTTCCTGTGATACCTCTTCCTTTTCCCCGCTCGGTCAATTATCCGGAACAGTGCAGGGTAATTAAACGAAATGCATTCCCGGATAAGCTGCAGATTTCCCACTGAAACTTGGCGTATTACACTTCCGAAGAATTCGCAGCATTCTGGACTCGTGTCTTGGACTCGTTCTTGGGACAATTCGAAAGAAGAGAATTCGACACAAAAGAAAATAGCTTCAGCAATAAAGAAAAACCAATTATTAATTATATTCTTTCTATTGAATATTTTGCGCCCCTGAAATCAACGTTGCACACAAAGTTCAATAAGACAATGCTAATTTAATATACCAATTCCCTAGCATAATAATACATATCTTATTACTATGAATACAAACTGTAGAAAAAATTTTCAACACAACAAAAATAATCGCCTATTATTTTCAAAAGAATTAAAAAATTATTTGCTTTTATACTGAAAAAAAAAAAAAAAAAAAAAATAGTTTGGTAACAGTTAAAAGCAAATATTAACTATTGGATAAAATAATACCAATTAAATGTTTGATTAATACAACCAAAGATAACTGTACTTTTCTAAGTATTATGTAAGTATACCCAAATTTAATAATATCTACTTACTAAACATTTAAAGAAGTAAAATTATTTTATCATTATCAAACTCTTTTTCAGTGTATACAATTTTTCTATAATAAACAATTGTTAATTTATTGAGTCATACACACACTCTCTTTTCTGAATAAATAAGTCTTAACGCAGAGTACTGTCCCGGAATGATACATTTTTATAAGCAATGGCGAAGAGAAATTCTCCAGCAGCGCGGAGGTGGATAAAGAGAAATGATTAATCATGCTCCAGAGTCAGGACCATCACCACCGTACCCCTCCTCCCCAACGCAGCACGGGATGGAACAAACGCCGCGAGAACGTCCCAACTAATTCGGTTTTTCTTACCCCTCGCGGAGCGCAGATGTTTTGTCCGATGAAAATTCGTCTCCCCGTTTATCCACTTCGCTAATTGCAATCATCGTCATCATACTTTGAATAACTTTCCACGACAAACCTCTAAGTCTCATGCATAAAAGAAAAACAGGTTAAGCTCGACTATACGTCAACTTATTATTAATTCCCCAGTAATTCTATAACGTACATTGAAAATTTGAATTTTTTGGCAAAATAAAACTCGATTAAAGGTTTCCCTAATTTTTTATGGCGTGCAGAAAATTCTTCTACGTTATAAAAGCTAAAACGTTATTAAAAATTAACATTTTGCCCTTTTATAGATATGTACACACGTGAAATCACATACAAGTATCAAATTTCTGATAAAAGGTGTACACCACGCGCGTTTCCTGTCAAATATCACGTGTCGCATATTCCGATGTAACGTATCAACAGCGTAAAATGTGCTGCGTTTTTGAAAGAACATCGCCGCTATATCGTCGCGATATCGTGTTAGGGAGTGTTCCGTATAAATAGCGGTCTATTTTATTCAGCCACGCGAGCGAGAGAGAGCGAGCGAGGCGGCCGCGCTTGGAAGCTGGTGGGATTGAACCCGAATGTAAACCCCTCACGGTACGGTACTCGCCAGCAAACGGAAAACCCGCGGCACCGTTCGTAAGTAATCTCATTTGACCCATTTCCTTGTGTGTAACAGGCAAGCGGAGCCAGACTTCCTCGTAGAGAAAGACTTCTCGAGGCGAGTGCGCTCCGCGCGAAATTCGGTAAAAGCGAGTTTTGTACGTTCCTTCCTTCTGTATCCTTTCTTTTTCCCCCTTTTTTTTCTCCTCACATTTTTTTGCTACCTTTGAATACGTTGTTCTTAATCCACGTGCTACGCGAATGAGTCGCCTGGTAAAAAATTGCGCACCGAAATCAAAGAACGTCCAACCAACCCATCGGACAACTTTTTCTCGCGGAGACAGGCGTCGCGCGCACGTCATCGTCTACGAACGCATAACGTAAGTACCGCTAATTATTAATATTTCACGTTACACGTACACGGTTTTCGTCGAGAAGTACTCACGGCTGAATAAAGCGAACTCGAGCGAATTAGTTTCAGTAGGATTAATCGTGTCAGCGGTTAGGCTAGCCACGATATTCTCTCTCCTGCTCTTTCTCTCTCTCTCTCTCTCTCTCTCTCTCTCTCTCTCTCTCTCTCTCTCTCTCTCTCTCTCTCTCACACACTTCCTCCTCCCTGAAGATCTCAAAACAGAACAGAATCTCCGGGGAGAATTCATATGAATTTCAAGCAGCAATTTCAGTAGTTTTGCTTGACTAACGTATTTTTTAAATAAAAGTGGAAGGGTCAACTCGTACCAAGAATACACTGTCTAAAGAAAAAATAGTTACTAAAAATATTATATTAGAAAATAAAAAAAGCGATTTAATAAAATTTCGAGACACGAGCAGTGGATTTCGGCAAATATCGCAAGCAAGTTTCTTGATGAAAAAAAGTAATGGCTCAAAGCCTTTGTCAAATATTCCGTTATTGAAAATACGAATGATATTCCATGATGACTGTATCGGTTATTGATTCCAGTGACCGGACTGTTGTACTATTTGGATCTATTGTCTCAATCCAATTCCATTCGACTGACTGTGTATCCAGTTATCTGTACGTTCAACCATCCATTCGTCTATCTCCCAACTAAATGTTCCGGAAGTTCAATCACCGGCGCCCCGACAATCAGATGATAATTATTTGCCGCGAGAGAAATGAACCCTACTTTTGTGCGACTTCTCTCGCGACAGGCACGGAAATTTCTCTAGTAATATGGAGGAAAAATTGAGTCCGCGGCGTGTATGTACATTCAAGCACCGTGAATAAATAAAGGGAAATGAAGAAGAAAATCAGTAGCAAAAGCTAATGGAAAAATAGACGAATAAAAACCAAAGATCGCCTATTATGTCAGAGAGACCTCGTTGGAATGTTGTATTAATGTGGTAGCCGCGCAATTTCAAATTCTCATCACTTAAGGTATTCACCATTATCTAAGATTTTACATGAAATTCCTGATAATACAACATGGAAATTATTCATGCAATTTCTCTATCATTTTCTTTTAAAATATTATTAATATAAACGTATAATACCGCAACAAAATAAATTACAGTTTCAAATTTCTTTTAAATTACTTGGTTCAAAAAATTATTAATGTATCAGAATACAAAAATAAAACTTAATTCAAAAGATGAGTTGTGTTACATTTTCTTAATTCTTACATTTTTCTTCTCCAGCAGCTTTTCAAACGCACATGTATTGTAAACTTAAAAGATTAGAATTAGGATTAATATCATACGAAAAGAAAGATGAGTTTTGACTAATCCGCACGTAAATATTAACGTAATAGGAAAAATCTGAAGTGACAATCGATTCTATTGTGACATGTTCGTTCAGAAGCGCGATAAAGTGTCGGCACTATTGGTCGTACAGTGTCGGAATGCAGGGCGATTAAATTGCCTACCGAAATCTTTCCTTTTATTTCGACGAATCAATTCACGCCATGTTGGCACAGCCAATGATAAAAGAGACGAAGTTCGCCGCAGGCGGCGAAACATGGTTGCGAGAGTGATAGAGACAGCTACTGTATACGACGAGAACAAAATTGCAATCCTCGCTGGTAAACCCTTTTTTTCCAATTCGAATTTTTTGCGGCCTTATGTAGTCGAGTTCTGCAATAGTCGAAGGCCACGAACATTCTCTAAATTACTAATTGCAATAGTCAAATCAGCATCTACTTTTAATCTTTAAACAAATGTGTTAAGAATGTTTAATTTAAAAATACAGATGCTCACTTTTGTGACATTATTGTCAGAAAATTATTTTATTTAAAAAATGTGTTTAAATATATATATATATTATTATAATACGTACGTTTTAAAATTATCAATTATTATAATCATTAATTATTTTCAGAAACTTTTACACAAAATTAAATTCTCTATTGCAAAATAAAAACTTATATAACTTATTTGCAAATAAATTTACACTTACTTCAGCGTGTCAAAATCTTTCTAAAAATGTGATTCTCAAATTGACAATCAAGTATTCGCGTATTTCACACACATGTATTGTGACGATATCAGTGTCGTCGTTACCTGGACCCTGCAACCAATAAATCGATGAATAGCGAACGAAAGTGCCGTCGAGGTTGATTCATAGAGAGTAGTACTCCGCCGGTTAAAATATTCAACGGGTTTCTGGTTCGGCAAACACACGAGATCGGACGTTATATCGCGCGGTCAAGAAGATAATTTGTTGCGCGGTCGACGAGAAGCCGAATTCCAATGTTGTGCCCGCGAGTTTTCGTCATTCCCACTTCCTCCACATGTAAATACGACGAAGTTAATAATTAGGAGCGGAAGCGATTCCGCTATCCGCCGCCGACATATACCCGGCAAACGTATAACGAGTTTCTGTTTGAGTAACGAGAGACAGCGCGCACCGTCAGTCGGTGCCGCATTTCCTTAGGATTCTCGGGAAAAAAGTTGAACATGTGCATGTGTGTACTATTTGCCTGAACTTTGAATAGGGCCAAAAGAACGCAAGGCTGTAACTGAATATCTGCTGTAGATCTTTGAATTATTTTATCTTAAAGAACACTAAGAAAAAAACATGTGATATTTGGGACTAGAATTGCACAGTAAAATAGTGATAGTCAGGAATATCATTTTTACAGTAATTATTAAAATAATATTGATAGTAATAGAGTATACTTATAGTGATTGTTTTATGGTACAACTTACTATGTGAATATCTCCATTTTGGCAACCATATCATAAGTTGTGTAGACCAATATTATGAGAACTTTATAAGATAGTTTATAATTTATATACTATAATTTATATACAAACTATAATTTATATTGAATAACTATAAAAACGTGGTTGAGTTAAAAAATAATTGTAAATTATATTGATATTATGGTTACCGCAACTATTTTTTTCTCTCGGTGAAGAGTATATTACACAGAGCTTCCCAGCTACACAGTAATGGAAAATTTCGCCCTTTTTTAATATAGTAAAGAATATGTGGTTATATATTTGTACAAAAATTTAATTTTTAATTTCAATTTTAATTTTAAATATTTATATTTTAACTGTTTAAATTAATATTTATTTTTTATTATTTTACAATGAAAGTCCCTTCACTAACGAGCGGAACGTGCCATTTACTAGTTAAAGTATTAACGGTGTAATCCTTTTGATCAAAGAGAGAGAGAAAGGCCAAAATCGCAGCTTCGTAATGAATTCCCCTTTTCTATGTTCGCTACCACATGAAATTCGCGAACATCCATTAACGTGCCAGGACAAAAATATCGGTAACCGCTTTTTTTTTATCCACCGAATTTCATAGAAGCGGCCAACGTCATGTACAACAAGCCCGTTGCGATACGGTCGTTTGAGGCCGATATCCCTGTAACGCCGCGTGCGTGTAAATCGATTACGACTTGAAACAGATTTCGGCTCTTTAACGCGGATCGGTGCGAGAACGATTTTGCGCGCAACTCGCGGAAGGCGCGAGAAAGAGAGGCCGTCGGGCGGCACGCGATCGCCACTGATATTTTCATCCGGCGATCGTGTTCTAACAAGTGCGGCATATGCACGCGCGAATTTAAAGCGCGCGTGTGATGAAAACTTTACCATGTCGCATACAAAGCCGGCTCGCAAACAGAGCGATCGTTTACCAAATTCGTTCGACAAGTGCAAACGCCGCGCCGTCATGCAATTGCACATGGCGAATTCTATCGCATTGTCATATCCGGCTAAAATACAATCACGTCGATATATTTAAGATAGGCTGTCACATTTGTTGAAAAACTCATTTTTGAAGACATTTTTTAATATGTGACCAATAAATAGTGATCAAGTTTTTGCATAATACATTTTCATATTCCTTTCTATTTAATTGCTTTGCATTATATAGAAAAAATTCTTACTTAAAATTTATAAAATAAATATAAAATACTTAAATGTTTAGAATTTGATATATTTAAAAAAAAATTTGAAACCAGAGAATTGCGGCTCAAATTTTACATAAATATTTAAACGTAACAGTAGAACAATCTACGAATTTTATACTTTAAATAAAATGTTTTGAGATAACACGTATACTTTCGAATGACACAGAAATTAACATATTTCCTTCTTCGAGCAATTTATTAGTCCCGCGCATTTTATTAGTCGCGAAGGGGCTCCTAGAGGTTTGGAAAAATTCCCAAACAGCGGGTTGCTCTTCGGTGGAATCGATTGCCCGTCGTAAAATATAATAAACGTCAGAGACGTGGTGGGTTAAGATCGCGACCTATCCTCCCTAGAGAACATTCAAATAGAGCACGACGACGGCTTATCGTTCTATTTGCACATATAACGCGGCATTTCGTATCGTTCTTATCCGCGGCCAAGATATGCAAATATCACTTGCAGCTTTCCGCCCGAAATCCGCGCTTAAGTCTCGTCGGCTGGCTGACTGCCGTCGGGGGGGGGAGGGGGGGAGGGGGCGGGACAGTGTTAAACGGAAGTTCCTCCCTCCCGCCATCGTCTTCATGAATTTTCGCGTTGTCGCGACCGCTATATAGTCGCAAAATTGTGCTCTCCCCGACGATGGAGAAATCTTTCACCCTCCATCGTCACGTACCGCAAGTAAAAAATTAGAACAAAAAAAAAAGAGAAAATTTCAACCCCCGTTGCCATTATACGCGTACACAATAGCGCAACGTGAGTTAGTAACTAAAACGGCGACTAAAACGATGCAACCAAGGCGAATCTTATGATCTCATTATCCGCCGCACACTCATTATCATTGCCAGGCATCATTTTCTTTACCGGCGTCGTCAACTTGTTACTATCGTTATTCTCTCTCGTTAACATTTCAACTGTACACGGCATTCGGCAATCATTACTTACTTTATTTCTCGCCTGTTATCACATAACCATTCCGTTTAATATTTTTATGAGGTTGCGTTTTTATTACACTTTCGTGATATTAAAACGTTTTAGCTTATGAATTTCATCCAATCCCAAGTCTCTGAACGCAAATTTGAAAGAAATTATTTTGCAATTAAGCACGCATCTCTCTCAAACTTTGACATTAGAAGAAATTGTAAATTATCCTATAAATAAATGCATATATTGTCTGACAATTAATTCACTATATGTGCTTGTGCACTATTCAATTTGTAAAACATTAGAACAACTAAAGTCTGTACTTTGCCACTGTAATATGTCTCGCAGTAATTTTCGTTTAAAGTCCAGAAGACTAACGGTTCAAGCTCGATGTGTCGGAGAATCGAGAGACTTCTCGGATTCCAATTACCGTGAGATTTCCTGCGGAGATCTTGCGAAGTCGATCGGTCGCAATAGACTCTACGGTATTGCGAATTGTCTACGTTATTTATGCAAACGAAACTTTCCCGTGCGTTAACTCGCGGGAGATCGAATTTACATATGCAAATAGTGCCGCGCCAATTCCTTAGCAAAAAGACGAAGTAAGCGGAAAAATCGAGACGCACACTCGAGTGAATCGTCATCCGCTGTGAATTGTCAAACGTTTTGAATGGAGATCCGAAATCAATCTAAAATCTTCAAATAGTCTAGACTACGGGCGATTTGTAACAAGACCGATGTGATAAGTGATATGCTCTAAATCTTTTAGGAGATTATCAGTGACAAGCTCGATTATCGCCGCAAATAATAAAACAATTATTGATCCGTAATAAGATAATTAAAAAGTAATAGACAATTCTCAATTTAATCAGAAAGAAGCCAAGATTATCGATATAGGAGAAATCATAAGTAATAAGTAATAATTTATATCAAACAAGAGTCACGAATCTTACAGAGAGTTTTTAAAAATTATGATAACATTTAAAAAAAGATAATTTTTGTAGGAAACTATCGAATAGAAAATTGCACAGTTTCGACGAAGATCAATAATAAATTCCTCACCAAATTCCAATAATAAATATAGAGTCTTCAAAGCGAAGGATAATTACACGATTATCGAGATCACCAAGATAAACCTGTAATCTTAATAAGATGATACCGATCTATGAGAGAAATAGCAGACCTGAACAACATCGGCGATGAGCCACGGAGTAACGAACGAAAATTGTCGATGAGCATCGAATCGAGTGAACATTCCCCGAGAACGTGGGTCACGAAGCGCTAATATTATACTTAGTACGACAATAAAATTCGCGGGCGATAATGTCATTTCTCGTTTCAACACGGCGGGAAAATCCTACATCTCGCTCTCGCGGACGTCGTTGTCGGCCTCGTCGTGGCCGACGTCCCTCGGGAGCTCGGGACAGAAGTCGAGGCACGAAGTGCACTTCCTTGTAAAACACTACGGTCGTGACGGGCGGAAAAAAGGACGCGAGAGGGTGTGGCCGGCAGAGGATGATGGGATAGCTCGCGCTCCCCGGGGCGAGTATTTCAAAGAAGAGAGACGATCTTCGAGGACGAGGCGAGAAATAAAAAGTTCGCTCTCGGTGGATCAACGGAAATATGGATAAGCGGCAGTAAAGTGGATGTGAGAGAAACGTGGCTTCACGACTTCGTTTCTTTCTCTATCTCTCTCTCTCTCTCTTTTTTTTCTGCGTTTGGTCGCGCTCTTTCTCGGCTCCTACTCGCTTGATTGTTCTCAGGGAGGTTTTTACCGACATAACGTTGTGACTTCGTCTCCGTTGCGCTATTAAGGGAACATCACTAAAAAGGATCGCAAGAGCGAGAACGTAGCGCGGAAGCGCGTCCTCGTCGTCGCGCTTTACATCCCACCGCCGCCGTCGGCATTACGCAAACATTTCCGCCCGGCTCTCGGGCGTTTCCGCTATTTCGCGAATGCTAATTAAACTCGTGGATTCGGGCCGCGCCCGGGTTTTATGAAAAAGAGATAAATACTGGGCCGAAATGCATTTCATTAGCGGTGCGCCTCGGTGCGCACGAACCGCCGGAACTCGGAAGTCAGTCAAAGGTGAATCCAATTAATCCGAATGCGCGAATAAATGAGTCGATTTTCGAATGCGCTTACTCTGCGCGCAATTTCGCAGAGTGTGAAGAGGGAGGGAAAGAGAGGGAGAGAGTTTCGATTCTCATTTTAACGGTACGCAAATGAAATTTATCGCGTTGTGCTCGAATGAAGAAAAAGTATCGGAGCGAAGATGCGCGTACCTGATGTTGCGTATTAGCGGAAGAAAAATGCGCTTGTTATGCCGCGCATTTTCCATTCTGTTCAGCCATGCCATGTATATACATCGAACAAAAATCGTAAAGTAAATTACGACCATTATATATCTGCGAGTATAAAACTATTTTCACACGTAGCCGTGCGCAGAAATTGCGGAAAGCTACAGTTATATTATAAAGTATCTTGGAATTAATGCCCTTACAAAATCTAATAAACTCAGGATCAGTTCTATCCATAAATAGAACGTAAAACACATGTTGCACTTTTTTAGTTCTCCTAACAAACAATGAGTTACATGAAATACGTGTTAATCAACTTTTTTGATAATCGAGGTATTTACCAATAATAAATGTTAAATATGTGTATATATATATATAAACAAATAAACATAAAACTACAAAATAATTGTACAAGGTAATTATAAATTAAAAACTAAAAGAAATTAAATAATTCAAAGTGACAATTTAACATCATCTTCCGCGTAGTCAACCAAAAGAGCTTGTAGCATTTTCGACTAAGAGGATTTAAATCGCTCCGAGAGCGATTAATGGGAACATAGTTCTGCCCGTGGACTTCTCAACTTGCATACAAATACATTTCCAGTTTGAACACGAATTCATGAAAATTGGGTTTAACCACTCCCGGAGCGATTCAAACCCGCTTCAATCGCAAATGCTGTTATAAAGATTAAAGAAAGTCCAGTTAAAGTTACTCAAAGCCAGTTTGATCGCCCTTGATTTGCGAGTTTCGAAGCTGTATTTGTCGAAATTTTTAAACATTTCAACAATATCAAATAATTCTGCAAACGCTGACGGGAAAAAGATTCTTCTCCCTCTTGTAGCTTTCATCGTCCACGATTTAGGCACGCTGTGTGAGACTTCTGGGACAGCCTGTACGAACGCGAGAACCACGATAACCGCCGTTAACGACTGCACCAAGGTAATAGTATCGAGGACTTCACGTAACAGTAGAAAATTATTAGAAGTTATTACAGAACAATGCCGCCCCGGGGGCAATAGCGTCCCTACGACTCTCGTTCGGAAATTAATTTCTTACGGCCCGACGGGAGGTCAATGCACGGAATTTTGCAACGTAATTATAAATCGGTTTATAGGACTGTGTCGTATAGATTATATAAAACATGCCGACATAATAATCTAATCATCCAAATGTAATAAAAGTAATTTCGCATTATTATTGCAAAACGCTTTCATTTTGAAATTTTCAGAATTTTAAAATTGTCAATTCTCTACATTTTGTAATCTGACTCGATTTCCGCTTTCATTCTTTAATGGCATATATTAAAGTATAAAAAGTACGTTTCTTTTTCAGCCACTTTAATGTCACGTATACTTTTGGAGTCGGTGAGTCAACGTTGGAACTAATGCAACACGCTTTGCGCGATAATATAAGCATTTTACAAGACAATTGCAGTCATCAAATATTCACTAAACAAGCGCAACGAATCCAACTTAATTCACGAGCCGCGCGCAGAATGAAAAGCTGATCGCCACAAGTGCAAAAAAGTTTGACCGCGGGAAAGTTAGTTTTCCGACGTACATCCTTCGTAATAAAATTGAATCTCTCGAACTGAGGTAGAGAGATAACAAAAAAAAAAATGAAAGGGAGAGAGATATTACAACCGCTGCAGTCTGTCTGCGATAATCTCACTCGATTTCCGCGGCGAGGGGAAAACTCGTCGTAGCTTCCTCACTCGAAAACTATTGCGGGCGTAAAAAAGAAATCTAAAAAAAAAAAACGCGAACTCGCTCGCGCATACGCCTCGCCCTTAATTTTCATCGGTTAAATTTCCCGTTTTACACTGATTTTTTGGAGGCTTTTTTTCGAATGCTTAAATCGCAATTTTCACGTCGGTCGGAGGCGCTTGCTTTTCGCCTCGCGGATAACTCGAGCGAGAGACTTTGTTGCGCCGCTTTGGAGAAATGATCCGTGGAACCTGCGAGTGCACAGGCAAAAATTATTCTTTCCCAGCGTGAAAAGAGAAAAGGTGAAGTGCAAATATTTATCGCTCCTGCGAGCATCGAAGAAGACTCAAGTCGTTAGATGCGTTCTTTACGTGTACACATTTTTACACTTTCTTCACTTAAAACGAGACAAGTACACGTAAGAAATAACAAAAAGGGAGACAACAAAGTGCGATTAAAAAGAACAAACTCCGTTGTCGACAGTGGGACTGGATACGGCTGGGTGGAAAAACGTTAAGGGCTTCGTTGGCTCTCAACGCTGGGTCGAATTGGACTTTTTCGTTGTTTCGCATGCGCGCTCACAACGCTATCATATCCATTTAGAGATATAAATTCAACTGCAATGGCCAGCCAGCCCCGGACTTTTAATTTCTGGCCGATAATAACGCGAGTCTCGCTCGCGCGCGATAGCCAGTACCGTTGAAATTATAAAATAAGGACCTCGTGTACCTTGTTTTCCGTTTCCTTCTCCCTCTCTCCTGCTTCGCGCGCGTAATTAAGCTATAATATAGAGCAATTTGTATGTTAAACTCGTGGTGCAGCGTATACAATCGTTCTCTGGCTGAAAATCGATGTTTACGCTTCTTTCGAGACCGAGACACTTCAACAGAGAAAGTTCTCGCCTCGTTAAAACAATTCAATTAACGCACGATCGATAACTGATATCAGACACGGTCGGCGACGAAGGGAAGAAACATGCTTGCGCAAACTTTCGCCAACCCCAAGACGAGAAGGAAGAGCATCTTTTCCGATAATATACTCCTCTTTCGTACGCGCTTGAAATGCTCGAGAGCGCGCGTGCGTCAGTTCGAATATGCTCCGATAACATTGACGGCGTAGGCAAAATAAAAGGAAGAAATAGAAAAGCAGATAGAGTCCGATATTAATCTTATATTCAATTTCCGATGTTGTAAAATGTAAAGAAATTTATTTCACGCCAATCATCGCCGTTTTCGTGCTTGGGTACGTATCGAAGCTGGACGTTTAAAGAATTTTATTCTGGCGTATGTAGACGCACTGGAACACTCAGACGAGTAAACCTTCAAAATATCGGAAAAGAAAAATTCTTAAATAAAATCGTGAAGTAGAAGTGTTAAAAAAGTGCGTTAAACGAAGATTAATGTATCTTATACCATGATAATTAATTAGATAAGCTTTATTAAAATTTATTTTTGTTGTTCTAATATAAAAAAAAATTGTTCAACTATCGGTAGAAACATCATAGCGTAAATTATATAAACCGTATTTTGATTATTTGTCATAAATATAAATCAAAAATATCATTTTTGATCATTTCGAGCAAATTGGCTCAATAAACAAAGATTTAAACTCACTAAAACCATATATTGCTCTCTAGGTAGAAACGGCGATGTGGAACCGCAAAAGCGTAAGATGTAGAGAGAGTTCGGAGGGGTAACAAAGGGATGAAAGGGTAGCATGGTTACGAGCAAGGGTTTACCGCGGGTTAAAGCCGTGTCCGCAGGAGCCTTTCTTCGATCGCCGCGGGAGTCCGCATCGCGCGCACGACGGCCGCCGCGCTGATAAGACCAGAAGGACCAACTTCCTTGGCCGGCATCGTAAATTAACTGCCAGTCGTTCCCCGACAACTTCAACGAGCAGACGCCGAGGGCCGAGAAAGATTGATCCTCGACCTGACAGCGCGCCGTCTGACGCTTGAAGCGCTCTTACGTGAAAACGCGTATCAAAGAGGCGGATTTCAGGGATTCCCCGGCATCCTCAATGACAGTTACCGATGTTCGCATAAAGAATCCATGTCTACACGTACGTTCTGATGCAGATGCGACTGTGATTCTATACGCTGAAAAGCTGTTAATGCTCCTGTCGTATTTACTTGATTTCTCTCCAACAATATATACTATCCAATTAGAATTAAGAGAGAAATTTAGTTTTTTTAAGGCGTTAAATTTAAAAAAATAGTTGCGCTTATTTTTATTACCAAATCAAGTCAACATTTTTTCCAAAACAAGTTTGTTTTCGCTAATTTTATTCATACTTTTGACCTTTTGCTTTTATTTCTACGTCGGTTCATTAGGCGCACTTAATAAGCTCGAAATTTCGCACGTTGCCCTGTTACATCGTCCCCGTGTACGTACTAAGGGATATAATTTATTTCCGCGAATAAAAGGTATGTAGTACGTTATCTCACGCCCTCGACGTAAAATAAATCCTGAGATATACACCGTTTGGCGTATATTTCTCCAAGAATCCACCGTATACTGATGTCCTTATCGCATTGCTGCACGCTTTACCGTAGGTTGAATTTATTTAACAATGCGACACAAGACGCAAATTATAAAATAGTCACTCGTCCTTATCGCGTCTATGCACGCTTTACACGACGCAGCTTAACGATGCGAAGCATTTAACAATGCGAAACAAGGTATACACTCAAGTAGTTACTGTAGTTTTGGCGGTTGTGGTCGTTCCAGTTGGCTCTCCCTCCCTCCCTCTCTCTCTCTCTCTCTCTCTCTCTCTCTCTCTCTCTCTCTCTCTGTATATTTTTGTCGCATAAAAAATTAAGAACTGACTCTTTATAACTATTGATTCTAATAAAATTCGCAGCATTTAAAAACCATTATCTAAAAACAATTAAAGATTTTCTTTTCGATAAAATTGAGCAAAGTTCAGTAATTTCCTAATTACATATAACTTTCGCTACATTATTTATTAAACATTGTAAAAATGTATGTTTACAAAAGATGCAGGTTTCACACGGCAGACACATATCGTCTTAAATTAAAAGTTTCAAGCGGCATCTATAAACTTTCGATAAAATCCCGAAAAAATTAAGAAACTAACTCGATTAATCAAAGAAAAACGACGAATGCGGCGGAGCAGAGGCTGGGTAGGCGAGAACACGTTAAAAGAGAACGAGCTTCTTCGTCTTTCGTCTTCGTCTTCGTCGTCGTCGTCGTCATCGTCGTCGTCGTTTCGACCTCAGGGATTCCCTGAGTGAGTTTGATTCACGATGCACCGACGCGGAATACAAACGATGATTTACGAGGGTCTCGGTTTACCCTGCATCGAGTTTGTGCGGCTGACGACAACGACGACGTCGACGACGACTACCGAGCGTACCTAGCTACTTTCAAAGGCTCTTTACTCTTTACTCCGAGTACACCAAGGTGCTCAGAGCACTTACCACTCGCTTACCATCGAGATAAGTAACGTGCACGCCCCAGTCGCGATTTCGACCTCCTCTCCAAAGTAAAAAAAATCCAGACCACTAGAAGAGAGAGAAAGAGAGAGAAAGAGAGAGAGAGAAAGAGAGAGAGAGAGAGAGAGAAAGGTAGAGAGTTCTATATGCTATCGACAGCGGTGTCGAAATACGAGGATGACAAATTTCAACGAGAACATTCGAGACGATGCCCATCGTGGTTATTCACGCGTGGGCGCATTTCCAGCCTCGTGTTTCTTTTCCCTGTGACGCTTACTCGGCAGACAAATCATCGCGAGATGTGATCTTTTTTCCTTTGCGAAATGTCGAAAATAATAAGGATAAGTGTCCGAACGCGCGTCCCCTTTTTTCTATCGGTCTTTCTATGATACGAACGTAAATCATACGACATGATTTCGTGAAGAAAACGGAGCAAATCCTTCCGAAATGGAATTTATTCTAGGTACGTTTTCATGTTTGAAGTAAACCTTGAAAATTGTGTTTGCCACCAATTTTCTTTATAAATTTCGCAAATATACCTAAACATTTTAAAACATTTTTTTTTAAGGATTTTTTTTGATCCGTAAACTTTCGAGATATCATGTTCCTTTTTTTAATAAAAACGGAGCATTCTCTATGGTAAATATAGAGCTATGCTGCCTCAAAACTCTAGCTGTATTAATTGACGTATCCAATCGGTTACACAAATTGTTCCTCTATTACTTCCTAACGAAGCAATCCGATCGATCACTTGCATTTTTGGTTTCAAAATATAAGTAAATTAAATGCCGCCATAAAATGTAAATAAAAATTATAAAAAAAACCAGAGTTTGCCGACCAAAGTGCACACATTAACAGGCCTCTTATTCTCATCGTATCTGTATGTTATAACGGTGGGAGCGGACGAGAGCTCGGTGGAAAAAAATTGTTCCAACGGACAGAACAATTCGATTATCGGCGTAATCGAATCGGCCGTTGATTGACCGTGAGTATAGAGCCGTTCCGCCGGAAGAACGCGTTGGCTATAATTAAAACTGTAACGCGTACACGGGATGCGAGGCGAGGCGAGGCGAGGCGAGGCGCACCGGTGTTCCGTTTCGGAAAATGTAACAGCGCGTTTTTACATCGCTTAATCGTACTCGGCATGCTCGATTACTTGCACGCGCACGTTTCAATAAACCTCCGTCATTGCAGAGACGCGTGCGCCTCCAGTCCTTGTCAATATGCGATTAATTGGAGCGCAGGCACACGGGCATCAGCTAATTTATACGCGGGAGACGATGCGCAAAAATTAATATCGCCCGCCACATTGACGCCGGAAAATAGTAATGAATTTAGCGCGACGCGCGGACGGGAATTTATCGAAGTCGGAATTAGCAGTCGTGTTAAATAAACGGTGGCCATTGTTACGCCATTCGAAAAATACCGCTACTATTTAGAGTTTAATCCTTCCAGCCAGCGATGTCCAGCCGATTTTTCCGGAGGCGTATTTCGCACTTCGAAAATTTAACGGCAACAATATTCTGATTAATTGTATTACACACAACAATGTCTCTATCATTTTCTATAAACTTCGCAATTTTCACTCACAATTTTTTTTTTTCATTTTTATCGCAAATAATATCAACCACTACGATATCGAATAAAATATCATCACAAATAATTCTTAAAATTCGATACTTTTGTTTGTAATATTTTTTTCCTACAATTGGTAAAAATAAAATATTGTATTACCTGAAAAATGTAAAAACCTAAACGGGGAAAGATTATCCTAATTGTAAGCTGAAATATATTATAAATAACGGAAAACTATAATTTACTGTTCTGTTAGCTATGCTTTTCTTCCAAGTAAAACGAAAATTAAGTTATAAGACATTGATAAAGCGCACTCGTGCGTGCACTGAAATTTTTCGGGGGTTGGCCAATGCTGGAGAATTTCCAGGGACAAGATGTCTGCATTTGATCTCGGAGAGTGTTTGCACGATCTTGAATTCACCCCGTCTTGTAAAGGGCTGGCAAATCGGTTTTTGGCCGTACATCCGGCCTTCGCACGAACGTGCTCGTGTGAATACATATACGCATGCAAACTAAGTTTGACGGATTCTTGTTGGAGAAAAATTCTCAATTCTCTCTACCTCGCCGGCGCGACTGAAACGTTTACGCGCTTACATTGTGTAAGTTGCGATATATTTTATAATTATTCCAAGCGATTTATAGCTGTGCATTTAATTGTGAATCCCGTAACCAACACGAATAATGCGACCGAGAAAAAATGAGAGAATTCAATAATGCGATCGCCAACACGTGCCACATGCTGCAAGAAAGATAGGAATAATAACGAGAAACGATTCGCTTTTTGTACGGCTCGTCCACTACCTTTCTCTGTTTCTGTGACAAGAACCTTGCAATTTATCTTGTTCCATGTCGATTTTATTTTATTTTGCGCTAACTATACTGAACCTCCATTATCTCGAATAAAGATATTTTTTACATGTGCACCCATAGTATCAAAATTTAATTCCAGTAAATTACGTGTTTTTATCTTAATCTATCCTTTCTTGAAAAATAATTATCTGAAAGATATAAAGTGGCGGTCCCAATTATGGGTTAGATCCCAATTACTAATTAAATTTGCAAATTAAATATTTTACGGACATATATGTATAATTTTTCAGAAAATTTTTTTAATTTTCTCATTTTTTGTGATTATTGTAATATAAAATCATTTTCTCAGTGCTTTATTGTTAATATTTTACATGCCAAAACTGAAAAAGTCTAAAGATTAAATTACGCTATTTTCAAAGTGGATACTAAAAAGCAGTAGCCTCTCTGCATAAACTTCTTACAGGTTATATCCGATAAATGCTTTAAATAATCGAGGCCTTGTGTGTCGTAGTGTGCATAAATTCAGGAGTACTTCAATCTATTATTCACTTACGATTGAGATTACGTCGGCGCGATTTTTACCAGTACAGCACTTTCCATCCGAAATTATGATTAATCTTTTGCTCCTCTTTTGTTCCTTAGCAAAATTCCAGGAAAATGCTGACAATTGTTAATCGGTTAACACTGCTTCCATCAAATAAAATAATTTATGAGGCGTTAAAATATATTTTAAAAAGTGAGGAAACTACGAATACCTAATAAAAAAATTGAATAAAACTAATAATTATTTATGACGTATACAAGTCTTTATTCAAAAAATACTCGAATTGAAAAGCATTAAACTAAAGTTAATATTTATACATTAATTATCAATACAAATTATAAATTTAAACAAAAACAAAACTTGTCATTTTGGTGTTACCAGTCATAATGCAGAGCACATGCTGATTCATATTCATAATTAATATATTCAGTAATGAGGTTATGTCAACGCGATTTTTGCCAGTACAGCATTTTCCATCCAGAATTATGACCAATCTCTTGCTACTCTTTTGCTCTCTAGCAACATTCCAAGAAAATGCCGACAATTACATTAATACTTATACAACTTATACTTAATAATACATTAATAATTAAAACTTCAATTTATGATAGCAATACAGTTTTTGCATAACAACTTTTATGTCCAAATATATAAATGCAAACATTTGTAATTATCCTTGTAATAATCGTCGCAAAAACATATGTAATTTTATCTTAAATAGCATCTTATAATCGTCTTATGCGACTAAGAGTATATCAGAATATCACGTTAACAATAAAAAAATGACAGATTATCACTACTCTAATATATTGCAATGTTATTATTCGCGTTTACCCAACATTCGTAGTTTTTTCATTCTCTCCTGGACTTTATTTTATTTTTGCAATTTAAATTTGCAGTGTAAATTTTTTCGAACTAACAATTCTATTTTATTAGAAACTTGTCTGAATATTAGTTTAATTTTCTTACAAAAAAAATTTTAAATTTTCCATAAATTGAGCTTACAATATTCTCTTTGGACTAATAAAAAATTATTAAAATAAATAATTAAAATACAAAAAGCTAGATATCTCAATATTTGTTTTTAATTTGAAATTACTATATATTTTTTTATTATAATGTTGTAATATTTAAATAATTTAACCCCACGAACACGCAGGCACGTGCATCACACAGAAGGATATATTATACATTACACATCAAATTTAACAGAAACGGCATAGTGAATTTTATCCATCGCATCATGTACAGAAAGTTTGCTGCATATTTTAGTGGGTCAGGGTATTGTACGAATTCGTAGTCTGAAAAACCGGGCGTAAAGTTCTCGCGTCAATGACGAAGGATTACAATAACACCCCGGAAAGTTGGCTGAATGAAACCGGGAAACGATGGCGCGCACATGTTCCGCCAGGCGAATTATTTCTGATAAATTCAAAATTATTACCGTAGGTAATGCTTTGTTGAAATAAACTATGTCACACGTTTCATATTGCTTTATCTACCGCATAAATAGGTAATGCATTATATTAAACAGGTATAATTTGTAACAGTACATTTGTATAACAAACATTTGCAAAACAAAATGTTGATTAAATTAAACTGTTACAAAAATAATTATTATAAAATAATATTAAAAAATAACATGTTAAATAATATACTATGTTATACGCAAATAAAAAAAAATATATTTTATGTAAAAGACAATATATCGTGAGTAATTAAATTTCTAAAAAAAATAATCTACACTTAAAATTCTTCTTGCAAATCGTATAACCAGTAATCAAAACTTTGTTTCCATAAATAAAGTAGAAAAATTTGAAACTTATAGTTACAAAAATATTATAAATACTTGCAACTGAACCACGTTGGCTTAATTAGATAAAGTTTATAATAGACAAATACATAATAAATTGAGTTCATGTATATTAGTGAAACAGGAGATTGGTATGGTAATAATGATAAGGGAAAATTGATGTAGAAGAGGCGTGTTATAAAGGATCGAACCAACAAAGTGACGGCAAAAAATTGAGCGTATAACTTGGAATAATGTAGTCCTCTATGGATTTCATTAAGGGTATTAGTCACATCTCCCTACTCTAATTAATAGAATAATAAGAATGACTGTGATGATGCCTTGAGGTCAAAATTAGCTTCTACATCAGATATTATCATATACGCATCTCTTGTCCGGTAAATAGCATTTTTCCTCGTTTTGCCAGAAGCTAAAACTTCCTCCACTAGCTAAAACGCACAAAAGAATTGTCGACCCCTTTTTTCGCTAGCATAATATCATGACTAAAATAACTACTATGGTTCTAATTAAATATCACCAACGGTCTGCGGGTTATTTAATTAGAACACGTGTGGATTAGAGCGTAAATATGCAAGCAAGATGGCTAAAAAGCCTCGGAGGATTCACTTTCGGCAACTCTGCGAGAAAAAAAAGTTAATACTTGGGTTTTTTAGACAAAAATATAACAACAAGAAAATCACGTATATTTCATAAATATTCTAGAATATGTTAATTATGTACTTTCGTATATTTCTTTTGTATCTTTTAATCATTAAAAAAATAATTTAATTTAATTTAATTAAAACGTAGCCTAGTAAAAAAAGAAAAAAAGTTATTTAAAAAAGTTTAAATATATTATTAATCTCAATAAAAAAACTTTGTTTTAAAATATCATTAGTTTTCCATGTGAAAAGATGCGTTTTAATTCAAATCCATATGACATCAAACATATATACATTTTTTTTATTAATTATGTGAAAATAATATCTTGTACAGAATATATTTGACATATACATATACATGATTTAAATATTAGCATATAAGTAGTAATATATATCATATATATTAATACAATTTGTATTTTTGTTTAATAACATTTTAAAGTAATAAAAAATAGTTAAGTAAAACATTAATGTTTTTATTATAATTAACTAAATTCATAGAAAAGATTTATTCAAAGAAAACTTAAAATATGATCGTTTATTCATTTAAGTTCTTCATCATTTACTTTAATATACATTTTTATTCTAAAATTATGTTAAATAATTTTTTATCAAGATTTTAAATGTGGTTTTAATGAATATAAGAGTTATATCAAATGTTCTGGATTCAAATTTTCCGAGCCATCTTTTGCCCAATGCTTATATAACACGTTTCCCAGCATTACTCCTCAACTTTGCTCAATGGAAATGAGCTCACATATGTACTCAGGATAAGCGTTACGCGATCTCTCGAGAGGGATTTCTCTTCCTAGGAAGATCGATCGAGCTTCGGACGTACCGTTCGTCTACACGTGTGTATTTGTTTGTGAGCGTGTAGCAAAGGGGAGCAGTAGGAAAGAAGTCTTTGACGAGATGGCTTTCCCGATGAAGCTTTTTGCTGGAAGTCTTCAACGTTCGCCAGCTTTTGCCCCGCAAATGCTAGGCGTATAGTCGCCAAACGACATTTCCACGTTGTTTGCGTGAGGAAAAAGCGACAGAATGACGTAAGCTTTTTGATTTGCAAGCCATATAAGTCGAAATTCGCAGCCTCCAAAGTTGCAAGTTGATTTTAAATTTGCCAATAAAGTAGTGAAACTACTTAATTAAACGTTAATGCATAGATTCTAATAAACCCGCTATTTGTTAAAGTTTAAATTCAAGTTAATATTTCATGAGAAAAACGAAATAAATGTAACATCTTATGCCAGTCGAAATATAAATCGCAGAAATAAATTAGAGATGTAGACCTCGGAAACTTATTTACATATGTAGAAATATGTTCAAGCTGCAAGTTACATCGCACGCTGTGTCAAAGTTGTCGAGTTAAGGCAAGTTACATCAAATAGAACACCGTTTCTGAACTCCCTGTTATCAAGATGAATTCACTAGAAGCTATCTACAGTATCGATCTTCGTTTGATGGAGCATAAAATGACACTATCGTTCTTTCGACGCGGCATCGAGTAACGAAATGGTAGCTCACGTAACGCGATAACAGCGGGCTCCTCATTTTAAACACGCGTTAATCCTCACGATGTCGGGACACAATCTCTGCTTAAATGATCGACGATAGCGATCATATTATTTTCCATCGCGTCTGCTTTATAAAACAGCGAGCGCCAACCAAGTTTAATCGAAAAAATTGTGAGCGAACGACCGACGAGAACGGCGACGTGTTTTTTTTTTCCCCCCGTAACGAGAGACCGGCCTGAGGATTGCCGTCTCGGGTAATGAAGTTGCAAATCGAAGTACGAGGGGAGAGGAGGAGGAGAAGGCGAGTGGAAAAACCTCCGGAACAGAGCGAAGTAAAAGTTCCGAGCTCACGCGGCTAGCAAGCACTGTTAAGTTTCTGTGCTTTGCATATCCCGCTTTAAATGGTTGCGCCGTCGTAATAATTCGCCGCGGCGCAAAATTCGCCAATGGGTTTCGCGTGAAACTGCACCGCGATACACACTTTCGTATTATTTGCCCGCAGTTTCGCGTTATTTGACGGCTGTGGCTGTAGTTTCTCCGTAGCGTAGCCAGCGGTTTAAGAAACATTCCGCGATACAAACGTAATCGCGAATCTAACGAGGATATTCTACGGTCGAAAGTTTGCGCGATTTTTATTATCGGTGAATAGCAGGAAAGTTTATGATTGTATACACATTTTCGAGGAAATTATCACTAAATTTATAACCGATGTTGAACATCGCCGTTCATTTCGTTTATTTAGTTATTTACTGTATGTACGCGTATTGTTATCATAACTACTTTTATGATTAATGCAAATGGTTCATTGTTCTGTATTTACATATTTTATGGCTAGTAGCCTTTGTCTCTTGGAAATAATAGCACCTAAAAATTCGAATAAATAATGTGTATTGAGTGCATTAAATAAATAATATAATTAATTGCGGACAAACTGTCGGAGTTATTACAGATCACTAGAGAATCACTAGAAATGAAAATGATGATTATTCCAAATTATCTGCAACAATAACTCTCTCGTGTCAATAAAAATTAACGTTTAAATAGAGAGAGAAAGACATTTCAAATAAAAATATTTTAGCGAGATTGTACCATATGCAAGTAATATAAAGATTTAACAAGGTCTTAATATGATAATCACTTTAATCGATCTCAGAACTAATTTTAATAATTCTTCTCGTCTTTTTTCCCAATAAATTACCCAAGATTATGCAAGTGTACTTGGCTATTCTCCAAAGGAGAGTTCTTATAGCTCGTAAACCCCTGAGAATCTTCAATTATTTAAAGACATCTGCTAGACCAGCTAGACGAATTAATTAAGTAAACAGATTATCCTAGAAACCTTAATTTCTCTCTTATAATAATATTCATCGTATTTAATATTTTTATATTTAATTTTTAATATATAATTTATGGAGACACTAAAAACAATTTAATAATAGCCACTTCGTTGATTAAAATAATGCCATTTAAATTTATGTTATATTAAAATATAATATAATATAATATAACAAAAAAGTATAATATAATAAAACTATGGTTATATTTGGTCAATATAACTATAATTTTATTCTTCTAAATATTTTCCTAAGTAAAGTATTGTTAAACTTAATTACACTTACTAAATATTTAGAAAAATAAAATTATTTTTTATTATATCCAACCAAATATTTCATTGACATTATTCATTTATACCAAATAAATATCTGTTAGCTATTATCAAAGCTGTTTTTTAATATATACATTAAAATAATGAATAAAAAATATTAATGCATTAAAATAATTAAAATAATACATTTTAAACAAGTAAATAAAAAATATTTAAAAACTTTCAATATTAATTCAACAAAATATCTGCAAAAAGGGAGAAGCTAAAGACCTAAAAAGGCAACGCTTAAATTTCAATTTTTCTGTGCTGCAGCTATAATAAAGTTTCGAAGATTAGCTTTTCGGCTTTCGGCGGAAAATGTAGTTTCGAAATCAACTTAAATTGTGACCGTTTGCGATCTTTTAGGCTCCGTATCGAATTCTAAAGGCCGCCGCGCCGTTTTACGGCGCTTTACGGCGTGGCGTCGCGACGTAATGTTATTTAAATCGTCGCCACGCCGACTAATCAACTTGTTAACTTCGTTGAGCACCCTCCGCGCGGAATGTTGCGCAATCTATCATAATACCCCCCGCGTCTGGCCGGGAATATAAACTTTTCGGCCATGCATCACTCTCGGTTATTAACGCTTCGCGCTGCAAGCGACGTCGCCGCGGCGCGCGATATTTGTTTCCTCTTGACCGGAAGTGCGAGTGCTGCTCTGTCGCAACGGTTCATTTAATTGGCAAAGACTGTACCGGCGCGATATTATCGCAAGAAACATTTCCGCTAGTCGAAATAACAAATTACTTTTTAAATTGTAAGCTTCATTAAAATTTAATTAAAATGGAAAACCAGCGTTCTAACGCGGTTATCGAGCGCGACCCGCTCGAAAATATCGAATAGAAAGGGGATGTTTTCTTGGCGAGCGAAAGGAACGCAAACAGGGTGTCTCATTTTTCGCACCAGATCGAAACAAACAAAATATTTTTCGATTTCACTGCCCTATCGAGAGTAAATATTGACCATCCGAGAATCTTTTCGGCGAAGTTGCTTCGTTGGCCTGATCATCGAAAATTTTCCAGTTCGCGCACGTCGGCCAGATTGTTCTTTCGGCACGCACAATCCATCAAAATCTTAAATCTGCCTTAAAACGCGATATGGAAACGCGGAAGGGCGGAAACGAAGGAAGAGGTGTGCTACATCGCTACCCGTCATTGTCGTCGTCGTTGTCATTGTACCATTACTGCCATTACTGTAATTGGCGTACCAATTAAGCCACACCATTTATCTGGCACGTCTATTTCCGTAAACGCAGTCAGATAACGTCAAATACCGACTGTCGGTCCATCAGCAATGCACATCGGATACGTTAACGATTATGCATTTAGCATTTACACGCAAACAGAACGCGAAAATCTCACCTCTCACGTTCTTTTCCCAAAAACTTGATCCCCGGATGATTCCGCAATTTTAACGCCGCGGTTTCGACAAAAATTAAAACGGCAACAAAAACATCGCTCGATAAATCTACGCTTCCCTCGCTTTCCCAATTAAATGAAACATTTAACATTTGCTTAAGGATGTATGTGCCATATTTAAGCATTACTAAAAATCTAAAAACTTTTCAGATTGTTCTATTATATTGTTCTATTATTGGTTTGTTTTCTTCTTTGCAGCTAGTTTCCGAGCCAAAATGCGAATATTTATAAGTTTTTTGTTGTTGATTAAACAAAAAAAAAGCTAAGAAGCCTGCAGTTTTCAAATTTTGGTAACGTTTGGATAGCGTTGTGGAGCCAAAACATTCTTAATTATAAGTTACTAGCTTAAAGGATTAAAGTCCGTGGCGTAATGTCGTGTTACGCGGGTTTCGTACTTTGCGCTTCTGCGGGATTATTGCGAGCGTGCGCGGATAAAGCGAACGGTATCCGATATGAATCACGAGTATGTTAAAATCGCGGTAATTACGCGAACACGAATATAAGGTGTCCAGATGCTATCGCGAGACTTCTCGTAGCTGTTAAGATAAACCGCGTGAAACGCGTGCGTGACTCGGTTCAACAAAAAAAAAAAAAAATGACCCTGAAACGCGATAATCTTTGTACAATGTTAATGAATAACGCTGTCTTGAACGTTTATTCTAAATTATTGTATGACCAAAATAATCGAAAAAGTACATGTATCCGTTCAAATAATCTTTCACATTAATTGATAAATGTAATAAGCACGCATCTCGAGCGACAGGTTAATCAAAATTGTTCGACAGTAAAGATAAAATTATAAATAATAACTTTGTAGAGTACTACAAGATAAAATAATTCCAAAGCTATATTAAGTAAATTAAAGGACAGAAATAGCCTTCGTTAGAAAACTCATCAAATAATATCGATAACAGGACATCATTAAAACTCGAGTAATATTCGATATTGTTGTTTCTAAAATTACTCAAATAACTTTCCTCAAGCAAGTAATAAGCCCTTTCTGTGCATTCTGAGAATCCCTGATCAAAAAGAAACAAGGAAACAAGTTGCTTGAAGCAAAACGCAAATAAGCCTGACAAGAGGGAAGAGCTATCGAAGTTTCACGGTCCGCGCATCTCGATAATATATTGAATATTCTCCGTGCGGTACATTTCTCAAATTATCTGTATCACTCTCTGTCTAACGAATACAGCTAACAAATCGTCCTCCATTCCGAGTTCTTGACTGACAGGAAACGAGGGAGAGGATCGCAATCAGAATGTAAATAACTTTGATAATATCCTCACGTACATCACCGAAATGACTTCGATGCTTGACATATAACAGCCTTAAGTGCCATTTCCTAAAATTGTATGTCCTAGTAATACACTGTGAAAGATTTTACGCATCCATCAAAAAAAAATTCACAGTGTAAAGATACGAATAGCTGATGTATTTTCTATACAATACTTATGTCTTATTTATTAATCATTATTGTTTTATCTCAGTATTTCTATTTATTACTCTCTTACGATAGATAAAAAAATATTACTTAATCTTATGAATCGTTTCTGAAGTATCTTATTCTGGCAATTTACAGCTATTATCGTGATAGATAATCTTCTCCTCTGAATCGTCAACATCCGGCAAAAGCGATTAACGGAGCTCATCCTCGGTTCTATCGGAGCCCTTGACCGAGAGGAAGTGAGGGAGGATCACGATGACCTACTTCTTCTATGTTAAGTGGCTCGCACGATCGACGGACGCCGCGCGCGTATTTCCCCAGGAAATTCTTGGCGAAACAAGCCCGCGTCAGGCTTGTCGACTCTAAGGAAAACGTACAAAACAAGGTGACGGTGATGGTCTACAAGGCAGATGTATACAAGCGAATGGGAGACAAGACACCACGGTGATCCAATACAAAGGAAGACGGAGTTGGAAGGAGGA
The DNA here is from genome assembly GCF_013373865.1 of Monomorium pharaonis. Taxonomy (NCBI): domain Eukaryota; kingdom Metazoa; phylum Arthropoda; class Insecta; order Hymenoptera; family Formicidae; genus Monomorium; species Monomorium pharaonis. The sequence continues at coordinate 9,712,847 of NC_050477.1, forward strand.
CAGCCGAACAAGAAGTTTCCTTGCTCGCTTTTGAGGTTGGCGGGTTGCGAATAACGTGACAACCGATATCGGACTAGAGCTCTTTTCTTAGAGGGATCTTACGAATGTCTCCGTGTATCGTACATTCGCAGCATGCCGGGCAGTGTCTCGAATACGCGCGCGCGCCTGTGTGTGTGTGGGGGTGTGTAAATGTGGTCGATGTAAATATTTGAAATACCTGCAAGAAACCGCTTTCTTTAAATTTCAAAATAAATTCTTCAAGATATTCAAGTATTTCGTAGCTCAGACGACGCTTCCAACTTGCTCTTTTTTTACATTTCTCAAAATACCTTTCGTTAACTTTATAATAGATGACGGTTATATTTATCCGAAAGAGAGTATATGCGTATGTTTTGATTGTTGTTTTATACATCTAATGCATTTACAGAAATATTTTCTCATGCAATCCATCAGCCCATAAATGTTCAAATAATTGCATTATGCGGATATATAGGTCGAATAAAATCAATTGCGAAGATCGAATCGTGGTAATATTCGAATATCCGAGTACATGCCAGAATTCGAAATCACTTTACAACCATAACAGGCATACATTGGCGTATGTGGGATGAGCGATAGCAGAACGGAGCTCGTCTCTAAATTGGCTGCGCTCGGTTATCAGTAAATTAGCATTTTGCGAGGAATTATCGATAAACTCGCCCACTCGATGTGGGACGAGCCACGGCGTCCAATTAGCGTGCTACCAAAAATGATTGGTGCATGATTTGTCGGTCTCCGACGGAAATTCATTGCGAGTTATTGCGGTCGAGTGACTTGTTATTCGATTGCAATTATGAGATAATACAAAGATCACGTAAGAATAGATTGGGCTAGAATATATATTTGAATACATAAATTGGTTCGTACAATTCCTCATAAAATTAATGACATAAGGAAAATTGACTTTGCAGAGATTTAATATCAATTTAAAATACGACAAAAAGTATTCCACAAAGAGGCAAAAATAGTTTTATGATAAAAATTAATCATTGCTTTTTTAAATAAAATATCTGTAAATGTAATTAAAATTTTGATGTTTATCGGTCATTTCTTGTATGAAGTCATATATAATTTCAAAGATCGTGTATATTTTGACGTTTGACGCAATTGTGAAATATTATGCAAAATTATCCGGTAAATGCAAATAACAAAACTAATAATAACTAATTTAAAATAAATAAATTTTGAATAAAACAACAAATAAAAGTTAAATAAAACATTTGGTTAATAAAAAATCGTAATTTTACATTGTAAATTAGAACAAAATCAGAAAATCAAATAAATTTACAATAAGCATTCACAGAATTGAATCACGCAAATTACCCAATTAAAAAGGCGCACTAAAAAAAGATAAATTTTATTGTCTCTATAAGCTAAAGATCGATTTTTATTTTAAACATACGAAACTCACTCATCAATAAGAAATTAATTAGTAAATATATTTTCTTCTATTTCAGATTACTTAATCAAATAGAAGAATAATCGTATCACTGAGCAGAACGAACACGTTGTAAGATAAAAAGTGGTTCGAATAAAATATTTCCGCGAGAGAAATTCTACTTCTAGTCCTTCGCAAAGATAATTCATACGCTTGTGATCTACGAATAGCAGACACTGCCAGATGGTTAACTGTCGGTTCGCGCCGTATTCCGCCGAAAGAAATACGCGTCGATGCCCGATGGTACCTACGTGCCGGGCTGTTCGCGCACACGTGTATGTAAGATTTACGCGTATTCAGAGTTGAACGGTCCCGGGGGAGAAAGAGAGAGAGAGAGAGAGAGACCTCGTCCATTTTCTCGACTGCGTCGACTCACCTGAAACAGAAAGATAACGCCGCAGAATTAATTATGTGGCCTGGCACCGACGGAGGCGGCTGTTATCGCTGGATTACCAATTTATTCGCAATCAATTACCATGACTTATCGCAAATGTGATCGACGGTCTCGCGTTTCTCGAAAAAAAAAAAGAGCGCGAACACTTCCGGTAGACCAGATACTTGCAACTTTTATTTCCTTATATTTCAATAAATCGATACCTTCGATAAAAGAAATTGATACATAGTATGTGAATTTATCGATCGAATGAGAAAGATTATTAAACTATTTTTATTTTGGTCCTGCGATAAAAGCTCTTACATTAAAATTTTGTTGAACGTTTCCGTTCATCGAACGCAACAGAAGCTTTCACTTTCGATTAATCGCATATCGATATAATATTAATATATGATATAAGCATTGATTAATAAATTTTTACAAAATTCTGAAAGAGAAGAGAAACATCAATAGGCTTTTTGTGTGCATTAAATGCGGGCATTATTTAATACAAATCTCGTCCAAAAATATTTCGCGTGGACAGCTTCTCGTGAAAACATCAACTGCTACTTCGCTCATTGTCGCTATAATGCTTTTACGAATATACGCAGGAGCGTGCGATTGCAAAGTGCAATCGATACTGGAACAAGAGAGAGAGAGAGCCTTGTAACGCATCTGTATTGAAACGTCGAATGAATTTTTCATGCGTACGCGCGCGATGTAATAAATATCCACTCAATAACGATGAATGCACTCTCCCCCCCTCCCCCCCGGCACGAACATTGTGTCCCGGCCTCTGCCGGAGGAGGTATTACATTTACGTCGTCCCGCGCGTTACGGAGGCGGAGTAGTATACACGCGCGCGGTAATACATAATTACGGCACGCGGCAAATATATCATTACGTTCTATAAATCCAAACGCCGCCGCCAGCAGAAAGCGCGGATATTAATCGCGAAGCGCGCGCGGGCGGCGCGGCGCGCCGCGTTTGCTTTGCCGCGTGGGTGGATCGTTAATATTGCCGCACACGCTCGTCGGGCTCGCACGCGCATTCTGCGGCTCGTGGCGAACGTAAATATGCCCATAAAGTCGACAGGGCCAAGCTAACGAGTTACCGCGTTACAGCGGCCGCGTCCCCTCCCCCGGAGATATGGACAAATTCGACAGGGGCGATGACTTCGACGAGCGACGTCAGCTTTCCCCGACCGATGAGCCCGTATTTCCGCACGCCGATGCTGCATTAGTTGTCTACCGCTCTCGTCACGGTCCGCGGAAAATTTTGTACGAACTCTCGCACCGGCGACGGTGTGTAATAAATTCATGCAACGTATTCGCGAACGCGTTCATTTATTAACCGCCGTTCGTACTTCCGCGCGCGTTACGCCTGTTACGCAATAACAGATTCGCGCGGGTCAACCCTTTCGCGGCATCGCGATACGCCGATTAACGGGTGTCACATTTATTATTGTGTTTCACATGCGTCAGCTAATCCCACTCGCTTCAAACCCAAACGAGAAAATATTCCCAAATTTTTCTTAATTCTCTTCACTTCAGCAACTTTAACTAAAGTTGTACATTCGGTTCGCTTTTTGCCTGCAAAAAGATATGTCTTTAGTAAATTTGTTTTTCTATTTATATATTTCTCTTTCTCGTCGTATAAAAATATATTTATAGACATTACAACCACGAATAATGTTTCCAGTTCCTTTTTTTTTTTTTAATTATACTATATTCTTAAGAAGAACAGTGCTAATCTAAAAATAGATTAGTCACAAAAATGTAGAAATAAATATTAACATCCAATTTATATATATAATCCACGGAATATTATTATACTTTTAGCTATATTTTTAAGTTAACTTTAAAATACGAGATGAGAAATTAAAAGTTAAATGTTCTGGCTTAATATTTAGTTTGCAACAACAAGAAAAAATAAATTCAAGATACAAACAACAGTTTAGCTAGTGTAAAGAGAAGACAATACGTGTCTAATAATTCCCGGTCCAATTATCGCTATAATTGGCTCACACAATCACACTTGTCATTATATTTCGGCACGTTTCCGCGATCATCGTCGCGGAGTAGGGTATCGTCGGCGAACGTTTAATTTATTCAGAGCCATTAAAAGGTAGCCGGATATTTACGAGCGGTGATTATTGGAAACAATCGCTGCCGCTGCCGACGTATCGCGTGAGCGCTATAAAATCATTATTTTGCTATAATACGTTACATCCAATTC